>NC_141627.1:25758216-25888216 GCF_047967505.1 Dipteris shenzhenensis
ATTTATAAGTAATAACGATGAAACTAGATATTGCATAAGATTGCCCAACTTTCCCGCCTAGTGCATCCCTTTAGTTTCCCTACTTTGAGACTTAATTCCCCACCAAGGCAATGGTGATGGCTCTCTCAACTCTGAGGGAAGCTACGATGTTTTAGGGTGAGCCTAGCTCCTCACAGCTATGGCTTCCAACAACACCCTCATAATTGATTTGCCTCTTTTGCATCCCTTTTCTTGCTAATCACTCTAAACATGCCTACATGCAGGCCTCAAAATATTTTATATACGCTGCTCCCAATCCAAGCTTCGCTTTACAAAAATTGCAATTACAACTTGTGAGAGTTTTGTAGACAAATCGAGATCCTATGGGTAGAATACTGCGAGATGTTGAGGCGCAACACGAAGAATGTAGAGAAAGGATTATCCACTTCAATCTAAAGCCTCAAAACATTTTGCTAGACGCCCGAGTTTCCAGCCAAGGTATTGGATTTCATCCTTGCAAAGGAAATGAATCGAGACCAAACTTGAGTGGTGACAAAAGTTCATGGGACGCCCGGTTACATGGCACCAGAGTGGCTTCAATAGTTGGGTGTGAATGAGAAAAGCAATGGTTACAGTTTTGGCATGGTGGTTTTTAAGATTGTAAGCAACAGAAGAAACATCAATCTGGCATTGGCGTCAGTAGGCTATAGGCTGGTATTTCCCAGCTATGGCAATGCGCAAGAGACAAGAGTGCTAAAGGATGGTTGAGCTCCTTGATCCCAGATTTTCAACAGTGCCAGTAGATCAAAGTTGATCAGGAAGCTATGATTGAAGAAGAAGTTTGGATAGCTTTAGAAGTTGCAGAGCAAGCTCCTCGCTATTGCCAATAACGAAACCCATGAAGATGGGCTTGGAAATGAGGTGAGTCTTGTTGCTCATTCCCGATTCTTGACCTCCATAGAACTTCTCATCTCTTCAGTAGGTACCTTCTTGTCCATCTCATTGGTAACTTTATGTTAGAGCCTTCTTCTTTTGTTGGTTCATAAACAGGCCGACACGCCATGCGTTGAAATGTTTTTTAGAGGTGGAGCTTCCGGATGCAAGTAAGTGGGACATGGATGCCATGGGAATGAAGAACGACAGTGCCTATTTAGTGAGAGTTTCGATAATGCTTCAATTCGATATCTTCTCATAGTGGATCCATAAGGGACATAGCATAGGCACCCATATCTTTGGGTCATCATGTCTACACCATGTCTGGTCTCACAACTTGCAAGGCCTTCTTTCCTAGGTACATTTTTGCTTCTAGTCTATCCATTTATGTTTTCTTGTCCATTTCAAATGGCTCTAGTATCATACAATGCCTCAAGACTCTTCCATTCAAGAGTTTTGGTAGTATGGTACAATGCCAAGGCCCTTCCATCCACCATCTTTGATATCATACAATGCCAAGGACATGCCATCAAGCAAAGACTCCTCAAGTCCACTTTCACCTTTACCATTTTATTTGTTGTAAGAGCCTTTGTGCTCTTTTGCAATACAAGATTTATATTGAACTAGCTTTAAGAGATGGACACATGTCTTTAGGATGTTATTAAATTGTGTTGTTTTGCTCTTGGATTTTAATGCCTCAATCAAGGGAGCATTGTGCCAATCTCAGCATCTTGTAGTATCCATTCCTAAGAAACTGGGAATCTATGTCATCCCTCCTAAAAGTTGAATGAGTGAATCGGGCTCTGTACTACTCTAGGGCTCTTTCTTTCATAACTTTCTCTAACTTTGTTTACTTACCCTTTATTTTTTATATGCATTATCTTTTAAGTATTTCCCTCATCTTGATTTGGAATGTTCTTTTGGATAGCATGTAGCACATTCATGTGCCTCATTCAGAATAAGGCTTTTCTAGTATCTACTCAGTTGTAGCCAGCCCTAGTGTTCAGTTCTATTCTTTAAGTGATTTGTCAAGGCCATAAAGCAATAAACAATAGATAGTTAGTCGTCCATGTACATCTGTTGACACACCACAGTCCAGATGCACATCATAGCTGAGAGAGGCTTGGAGAAATGAGACTAACGAATGGGCAAGAGCAGCACTAAAGTGGAAAGGGCAAGCTTTCGAATCCCATTTTGAAGGTCAAGAATGAACGTTTTCATGTTTTTAGCCCTGCATCCTTCATTTGGTTGAAAAAAATGTACCTATAGACTTCTAGTCATGGAAATGGGACTCGATGGCCACCATACTTTGCAATGGACTTACGATCACTTACGTTGAGGCCCATGCAAAATATCACGTCTACCAAATCCCATTTGCATTGTCAGGAAATAACATTTCCATGTTTTTACCCATGTATGCTTGCCCATGGATCCTCTCTTCTAGTTTTAGAAAATGCATCGGTGGTATTATAGTCATGAAAATGGACCTATAGTGTCCTCAATATAGCTCCGTTTTCAAGACTAGAAGACCACCAATGCATGTTTTTAAACCAGAAGAGAGGATGCATGGGCACAATTAGGAAATGCTCATTCTTGACCATGGAAACGGGATCTAATGGCCATTATATTTTGCACAAGCCTCATAATGGCCATCGGATCCCATTCAAATTGTCAAGAATGAACATTTCCATGTTCTTGCCCATGCATCCTCTCTTCTCCTTTAAAGAAATGCATTGGTGGTCTTCTAGTTATGCAAATGGGACCCAATGGCCATTATACTTTGAAATATACTTAAATATACCTCCATCAAGGAGTGTGCACAATATCATGGTGGCCATAGAATCCCATTTGCATGGTCAAGAATGAACATTTCCATGTGTTTGCCCATGCATTCTTCTTCTAGTTTAAAAACATGTGCCAGTAGTCTTCTAGTCATGCAAATGGTATCTGATGGCCATGATACTTTTCAAGGGACTTAAAATATCTACACTAAGGCCTATGCAAAATATCGTGGCCATCAGATCCCATTGTCATGGTCAAGAATGAACAATTCCATATTTTGGCCCTTGCATCCTCTCTTATGGTCTAAAACAATGTACCAGTGGTCTTCTAGACATGCAGTTGGGAACTAATGACCATGATACTTTGTAAGGGACTTAAAATCACCTAAATTGATGCTTGTGGAAAATATAATGGCCATCGGATCCCATTTCTAGCTCAAACATGAGCATTTCTATTTTTGCCCATGCATCCTCTCTTCTCATTTAAAGAAATTCACCAATGGTGTTCTAGTCATGCAAATGGGACCCATTGTCCATGCAAACTTGAAAGAGAATTAAACTCACCTGCATTTTAGGCCCGTGAGAAATATCATGGCCATCCTATCCCATTTGCATGGTCAACAATGAACATTCCCATGTTTTCTCTTCTGGGTCCAAACGATGCCTCGGTGGTGTTCTAGTCCATGAAAATGGGAATCGATGGCCATGATACCTTTCAAGGGACTTGGAAACACCTACATTAATGCTGGTGTGAAATATAATGGCCGTGAGATCTCATTTGCATGGCCAAGGTTAAACATTTCAAGGTTTTTGCCCATACATCCTCTCTTTTGGTTTAAAGAAATGCACCGTTGGTCTTCTAGTCATGCAAATGGGACCTGATGACCATGATACTTTAAAAGTGACTTACAATCACTTACATTGAGGTCCCTATAGAACATCATAGCTATCAAATACAATTTTCATGGTAAACAATGAGCATTCCCATGTTTTTGGCCATGCATATTCTCTTCTAGTTAAAATAAAAGCCTAGGTGGTATTCTAGTCATGCAAATGGGAATCAATGGCCATGATACTTTGCAAGGGACTAAAAATAAACTATATTGAGGCTGTTCAAGATATCATGGCCATCGGATCCCATTTGAATGTTAAAAAATGAGCATTTCCATGGGTTTGGCCATGCATCCCCACTTTTGGTTTAATGATTTGCCTCGATGGTATTCTAGTCATGAAAGTGGGAATCAATGGGCATGATACTTTTCAAGAGACATATTATAACTATATGAAGGTATGTGCAAAATATCATGGCCATCAGATCCCATTTGCATGGTCAAGAATGAACATTTCCTTGTTTTTGCCCATGTGTCCCCTCTTTTACTTATAAAATTCCTAGATGGTATTCCAGTCATGCAAATGGGACCCAATCACCATGATACTTTGAAAGTGAATTTATATAACCTAAATTTAGGTCCTTGAAAATAATCATGGCCATCGTATCCCATTTGCATGGTCAAGAATGAACATTTCCATGTTTTTGCCCATGCATCCCCTCTTCTAGTTCGAAAAAATGCCTCGATGGTATTCCAGTCATGAAAATGGGACTCTATGGCCATTTTTACTTTTTAAGAAACTTTAAATCACCTAATTGAGGTCCTTGCAAAATATCAAGGCCATTAGATCCCATTTGCATGGTCAAGAATGAACATTTGCATGTTTTTGCCCATGCACCCTTCTTATGGTTTAAAGAAATGCACCTGGAGTCTCCTACTCATGCAAATAAGATCCGATGTCCACCATAATTTTCAATGGACTTACCATCATTTAAATTGATGCCCATACAAAATATCATGGCCATCACATCCGATTTTCAGGTCAAGAATGAACATTTCCACGTTTTTGCAAGTGCATCCTTGCCCTTGCTTCCTCTCTTCTGATTTTAAAAAATGCATCAATGGTCTTGTAGTCATGCAAATGGGACCCGATGGCCATAATACTTTGAAAGGGACTTAAACTTACCCACTTTGAGTGATGTGCAAATTATCATGGCCATTGGATCCTATTTGCATGGTCAAGAATAAACATTTCAACGTTTTTGCCCATGCATCCTCTCTAAGTATGATTTTTCTTGGAGTTGAAACCCATGAGCTTAGAGTTCTGAGCTTACTTCCTAGGAGATTTCACAACACAACATTTCTTGGGGAAATAGTACAAGATTTTATAGGATAATTCCAAGTGTCATGAAGATTAACAACACTAGTTCATGATTAGAAAGCTAAAGTTGCATGCAAGTCATAGAGCAATCCAAATGGTAACATAGACTATGTTGTCAAAAAAATACATAGTGCAAAAAACTTAGCATAGAACTTCTGCCTATATAGCATGTTGTAAAAACCATACATTATATTACATAAAAATTAGCATGTTCATAATAAGATATCGTGTACCACAAATGAACTATGTGCACCATGACTCGTATATATGACTAAAAAAGAAATCCAAGCACTACATGTCCATATCATGATCTCATGTTTACTGTGATTGATATATATGGCAAAAGACAATTAACCTTACCTTAGCATCTCCATATCATGCTAACATATAGCACAATCAAACTATGTCCATAGCACATCAAACTTAACAAAATATCATGTAGCACAAGTGAACTATGTGCACCATGACTAGTACATCTAACTACAAAAGTAATGCAACTACATATCCATATCACTATCTCATGTCCACTGCAACCAATGTAGTGAAAAAAAAACTAATACAAACTTAGCATGTCCAATGCCACCATATAGCACAAGAAAACTATGTACATAGCAAGATGGAGCCCTATATGTCACTCTCTGAGCCATATCATCAAATATGAGAATAAGTGGGTCATTGTCCATAGATAAAGAAGAATGCCCAAACTTGAGTGCTATTCTCATGCATGGCCTGATACCTCTCCAAACACCATAACAACACCCCCTCTAGGACACAAAAACTCCATAAACCATGACAAAAAGTTCGGACTTTTCTCAAGCCTCACATGACATGTCTCTTTGCATTCCTTTTTTAGTCGATCTGTTAATGGCAAGTAATGAGAAAGCATGTAGTCACTAAGACTCAATCACTAGTACATGCCTTGTGGGAAACACGTTGCAATGCCATGACATGAAAAGCTATAACCTACAAAAGGGAACTCAAACATTATTTAACAAAACCAAATAATCAACATCACCTCACCATAATCATGTCGTTGAGAAAAATGGCATCCTCTAGCGATGGCGGTAGGGATAGGGCCCCCCCTAGCGATGGCGGCAGCGACAAGGTCTCCCCTAGCGATGGCAGTGGAAAAGATAGGGTGGGTGCTCACCCTACTAAAGTAAACCCCCTCTTTTCTAGTGAACTTGAGTTGCCAGCCTTGAATCATGAAAACAATAGTAAGACAGTCTACATCATGCAAGATCTTGAACAAGCCAAAGAAAATACAAAAGATGGTATGACAATGGGCTTCACATTCCAAGTGGCAGATAGAGACATGCAAAACGCTGGTGGAACTGTAACCATCAGAGAACTACTAAGCACTTTTAGAACTACCCTCGATAGCTTCCCATCATCCTCAAGAAAAAAACGATAGAAAAGACTAAAGGAGTCACCTTTTCAGCGTCAAAACGAACACACCAGTCCAATGGAGCTCCATGACAAGATTTGGTGCAGTAGGCCCAAGCAGGGGTGTCCATGTAGGACGTGTCAAGAGGCTCCTACATTGGAGTTGTTCAAGGTGGGGGAAGGAACCTCTTCAAAGTGCCGCAGGACCCAAAGCAAACTGCGTGGGAATAGCTCACCCCAAGGGCCAAACGAATCTTTGGTGCAACACCTCCAGCACCGGACCCACTAGCATAGATGGAAGCATCTCAAAGATACACTACCTACCATGAAGGTCCACAATGGAATACTTAATGAAACAACCCAATGGCTATGTTCCTGTGTGGTTGTTGGATACATTCATGGCCTTCATCCTCCCACGGTGTTCCTAGAGGGATGGGTTAGGAATTTTTGGTCGTACAAAGGATTAAATGTCACAAGCATTTGCTTCCTAAGGAATGGGTATATTGTTTTTCTCTTTGAGAAGGCTGAGATGGTGATGAAAGTTGTGTAGAAAGGTGCGTCGACAATCAGAAACCAACCCCTCTTTGTACAGCTATGGGGGAACCCTCATTTAATCCTAACTTACCTCTGCCTGCCAAAGCGCATTTGGGTAGAGTTTCCAGACCTTCTACTGTCTCTCTTCCCCCAGTTGGAAGTGCTTTGTCTCCCTCTTGGCCGTTTTTTAGGATTAGAAATGGAAAGATTCATAAGTCCTAGAGGAAATCCGCCAGCCTGTGTTCTTATGGATTTGTCTATAGATCCTCCCAATGCCATTTGTTTGCTGGATGGCAACGAGTCTTAACTTATACAAAAGGTGTTCTACAAGAACATCCCCAACTCATGTTTCCTCAGTGGATTGGGTGGACACTTTATAAAAGATTGTCATGCCCGTAGCAGGGATGGTAAAGAGAAGCAAGCTGAGAGTAGTAAGGAGCCAGAGGCACCGTAGAAGACAAGGGTATAGGAACCAACTCCTTTGCCATAGGAAGAGAAATAGAACCAGAGTAAAGAGAGATGGGTAGAGATAAAAAAGAAAGGTAAACAGATAGAGGAAGAGAGGACCATTGGAGAGAACATCAAGACAGTTCAGGAGAAGAGGATTGCGTCCCCAACAGGCAAGATTTTGAAGCTCAATTAGAGCAAGCTGAACATGAAGCTATTTCATAGGATGAACAGCCTTTCACCCTAGTGAAGGGGAAAAGAACAATTCAACTTGAAAAAATATTGAATAGCTCCCACCTAGATAACCCAACCAAGAAGAGTTTAGCAGAAAGAGAAAAGAGGAGGTTATCTAGAGGCTTTGCGTTATCCCCTCAAATGAGCTCGATCAACTTCAAAAAGTTGAGGAATAAAAGCTCCACCCAATGATGAGTAAAAAACAAGATTCATGTCTTTGAGTAAATGTTCAAGGGATATCATATAACTCGAAGCCCCTAGTTTTTGAAGGAATTAAGAGATCTACTAAACTTTACATGCAGAGATATAGATCTCACATAAAATATCGAAAGACAGTGTGAGTTAACTTTGTATGTAGAACTTGGAATATATTGCTTGAATTAAAAGAAGACTAGAACCTCCACGCATCCCTACGGGGCCTATTGTGGAGGTTTACAACATCTAACTGATAGCCACATAGGATTACAAGTTCATAGTAAAGGGAGGTGACACACAGTTGCAACCTTCCCTCAATGGAGATGGAGAGCTACTATACAAGTAGCTTGACACAAGCTCTCAAGCAAGGGCCACACAGGTCGAGAGCACGCCAGATAAAAGAGACGACACACGCTTAAGACTCAGGACACTCCTACACAAGAAGCTATTCACACCAATCTACTCACAGTAGATATAGAAGTAGGATGACTCCTCCAAACCATCTTCAGAGGTCAGCAATAACCAGCAGCTCACACCAATTATCTGCATCATCTCCTAGAGATGCCAAGGAGCTAGTCTCTCTAACTCTCATGGGAGAGGCAAGAGCTTCACAAGCCGACTAGGAAGAAGGTAGTCAACAAGAGTATTTTCCACAATACAAACACTTACGAGTATCATGACCTTTCTTCTTGTTGGAGACTGCATAAGCTCTTGAATCATAAATGTGTGCATTTGATCTTTTCTCCTCATTGTCCCATGCTGGGATTTTGTTAGCATCATGCGACCATTCCTTCGGTCTCTTCTCTATCCCAGCAACCATACCCCACAAGTTTTTCTGCATGAATAGAAGTCATGTCACCAATTGCCAAGAGGGAAAGTTCCTGCCATTGAAAGTCACAAGTATTCCACCAACTTTTTAATTCTCCATAGTTACTGATTAAAAATCTCAAGAAAACACGCTTCTGCTAATAGGACTAGTGGTGAATGTCTTCTAGTTGCACCATGGTTGCTTCATGGTCTTCTTCGCTTGCTTGGCACGAAAGGTAATGGACAAACTCTTGCTCGGCTATGCAATATTCTTCTAGACATGGACGCTCCTCTTTGCCCTCACGATCTCCTCTCAATCTAGAAGCTTTGATACCAAATGAAGGAATTAAGAGATCCACTAAACTTTACATGCAAAGATATAGATCTCACATAAAATATCAAAAGACAGTGTGAGTTAAATTTGTATGTAGAACTCGGAATATATTGCTTGAATTGAAAGAAGACTAGAGACCTCCATGCATCCCTATGGGGTATTTAAGTATATCTTTGTTAAAAACATCCACCTTCCCACCATCTCCATGCATGCGTCTCTTTTGCTAGGTCTTTTATTCTTAAATACACAAATAACCCCTTCCTATTTTGAAATATGGATAATTTCTCGAGGGCAACAACATATTGAGCATTATCTTGAAAGAATCATTGCATAAGGTCATTCCAAGGCTACATGATTTACACACGAGTTTCAAGCCAATATTCCCACCACGTTGGATCTAAAATATGGCCAGCATAATGAAGAGTGTTATGTATGCGATCATATTGCTTTCAAAATCTCTTCTGAAGTATTGCATGACGAGTGATAGTGTAGTGAGTACTTGCATTTTCTTTCAACAAATCGTGCTCAGTAGTCCACTAAGCCATGTAGACATTGCCCTTTCATGCCTAGCCTGATGAATGATATGGGTCTCATTGCATGCATTGCATTCTCTATTTTCTCCCAAAAGCTAGGAAATATTACAGAGAACCTTTATTTCATTGAAATCTGTGCTCAATCTGTGTGAGAATTTTGTAGAGTTGACTCAACTATCCACTCTACTGCTTCTACACTATAGAATGTCTTTGATGCCTCTACACTGTACAATGTGTGAGAAATCTATGTGAGAATTTTGTGAAGTTGACTCAGCTATCCACTTTGCTGCTTCTACAATGTACAATGTCCCTGCTGCTTCCACACTATACAATGTCTCAGTTACAACCCCTTGAAGCTTGACCAAATGCTCTAGCATTATATAGTTTGTTCCAAAGCTTGTTTTGCCAGGCTTCAAAAGCCTTTGTGACTTCTATGCACCTTGGTGGCCTCTAACTATGCCCAATAATCTTTTGTGGTTCACAAAGTATAACACTACACCCCATCCATAGTTGATTTGAACCATTGCTAGTTCGATGATTTGTACTAGTCTTCAAATACAAGATCAAGACAATGGCAAGAGCATGGCGATGTCAAATACTCATATTTCTTTTAGCTATAATTTTCCCAAATATTTGATAGTTCTTTACATTATTAGTGATTATTTGAAAAATGTTAAAGGACCCCACATCCACAATCGCATTACCTAATTGTTCATCAATGTAGTCCCCTGTCTTGGCATGGCCACTTGTGTCAATGGACTGACAAAAGGCCCCACACTTAAATGTTATGACCATTATATTAATTAGAGGCCTTTTCGCGCCATTTTTCCACCCATTGCTGACAATAGTACAAATTATTCTCTCAATACCATCATATACAACTTGTTGCATCTAATCTTTCATCTTCTCATAATAGACATTTAAGTATCTGTGTTCTGGACAACATGGTAGCTTGGCATTGCAAAATCTGGATCATCCCTTGCTATAGACACCATGGATCTTTTCCAATGTGGATTTTGCACCATGCTCTAAGGATACCCAGTGCGACAAATAGCCTCGAGGATGCGTTGCTGTGCTTTCTCTCTATGTTGCTATTTGAAAGAGGCTTCCAATGATCTTTGTTGCACTCATGCACGTGGTTATGGATGAGACACATTGTTGCATTGTTTAGTTTCCATATACACCATAGAGCAACTTGCTGTGTGTGTCATCGAAACTACACCACTATTACAAGGTCTCACATTTTGCAAAAAACCATTTACAATTTTACACTCAACATCTTGGGATCTTTGAGGTGTGACTATACCATTGGTTGTGGGCTGGGGTTGTTGGTGTGCTACTATATAATTGACTTGACTGTCTACACCTCTAGGTACATCTCTAGCTAGAATGGCCATTACTCTCTCAACTCCTAGGCCCTTTCATTTTACAATTTTCTTTTGAGGATCACCTGGCAAATGCCTTTGCATTCTTGTGCCAGACCGTGTGTAGTCTTTATGGAAAATGTTGCGTTTCCACATTTTTTTAGTTAACATCGTAACATAATCCTGATCCTTTGTTGGATTTCACCCTCCCTTCTCTAGAGCCATGGTTGCTGGCAAGGCTGTAAGAGAAACATTGGCAAATTGGAATGAGTAATATGTTGATCTTTTTATATTTATGTGTATAGCATATAATTTGAGAGTCAGACAAATAGCAATCTTTGGTTTCAAGTTGCACATCTAGAAACTAGATGTGGCAAAACTAACTTAGGGATATAAGCTTGCTAGACCTCGAGAGAAATCATCAAATTTTCTTGCCCCCTCCTGACGTGATCGGATGATCATGAACATGGTTATCTGCCTATTAAAATCATTGTGGTATGGCACCCTGCCTTTTCCCACATCCCTCTCGCTCTCTCTTGAGTAAGCATCTCTCTGCACCATGATCATTCACAACATTATACTCTATTGATCAATGTCCATATTTCACACACACGAGTGCAATACCTAGTGTTACTTACATGATCACTATCATGTAATTCTTTTTCTCTACTCTAAGCTAGCATATGTTCTATCTACTAACCCACAAGTATCTCTAGACTATTATAAACAAGTGTGGAGTCATGGGCTAGAAATTGCACCATATGATTATAAGCCTATGTATACTACAATATATCAAGTGTATTTGGTTACTATCTACAACGAGCGACTTATTTGTGGAGTTGGTATAGAAGCACTTGATCTTCTTCTTTCTCTTTTTATCATCAGAAGAAGATGGGTTACCATAGTCCTTACCCTTACCTTTCTTTGATCTAGCATAGAAAGCCGAATCTTCTCGAGTCCTTGTCTTTGGACGCATCTCCTCCTACAGAAGCATCGCGCTGAAATCCTCAAAATTGAGGGGCAGATTTCTGTTATGCCTATTCAGCACCATAACAAGACCGTTGGACTTTGGTGGGAGAATCCGTATGCACCTTCATGCTAGATTCTCGTTGGTAATGTTGCGTTTCCACATTTTTTTAGTTAACATCGTAACATAATCCTGATCCTTATGGAAAATGTTAGTCTGATCGCAGTCATCTGATCGCGCAGATTCTTCACCCTGGTGATGAACTTCTTTATCGCTTCAGACTCAGACAGTTTCTCGTTCACGAGTTGATTCTCCAGATTCTGAATCCGCGTCTGATTCGTGGTCTCGTACTGATTTTTCAAGACCATCCATGCCTCCTCTGCTATGGTGAGATGTTGAATTAACGCCATGACAGAATCACTTACACTGTAGACAATAGAACACACGCGAGAATCTCATCTGTATTTGGTACTATCTGTTGTGCTGCATTGGCCAGATTTGACCTCGGGACCGCTTCATGTCCACCCCAGTAGCAGTATCCCAAAGCTCGTATGTGCTTAGGATGGTCTTTATCTTGAACTTCCAGAGTGGATGGTTAGTGCCATCCAACTTTCCACTTTCGCGGAACGGTGGGATTCATAGTCTTGCGGATTGGGCCATCTCTCACAATCTGCTCGCAAACAGAAACACACTACCAAATCTTCTTGCTAGAGTCCAGGCTCTGATACCATGTAAGAAAACAATACAACGTCTGTGCTCAACAGATAACAGGATCTCGTACGTGCAAGAAAGAAAAGTAGATAGTATGGAGAATTAAAAATTTGATTACTGTAGAACTGATACAATAGATGGCGTTGCCTCCCAGCTGTGCGCTCTTGTGAGAGAAGCTTCGATGGTGATCTAGAAACAGTTTAGGACAGAGGTTGGATGCTAAGGAATCAGGGTTGCTGTAGCTAGTGATGAAATGGGCTTCATGGGCTTGCTCTTATATAGCCACCAGTCGTAGTCGGTTAGGCTCAATTGGGTGACCGACCCAGTCCGCCCAAAATGGCCGATTCTAAATAGGCCACCGACTACATGACAGAACCGGTGCACAAAATAGAGCAACTAACCTACGATTACCATTTGGCCCAGAGCCATCCGAGATCATTTGGGGCTCCAAACGGGCCCCGCAACTCGAGAGTGGGCTGCCCCGGGAAATGCTCCGTCTACCCTCAATGCGGTCAGTCATGGGATGCCTTCTCGCACTTGCATGTAGCCTAGTTGGCAGTGTGCCAACTCCGTCCAGCCATCAGGCCACACATGGCTCCCATCTGGTGTCCAAACCAGGACCTACCGGATAACCAAGCTACTCAAATGCCTTCTCCTCATATGGGAGGCTTACAAGTAGAGTTAGCTGGTTCCCACGTAGTTACATGAGAGTGGAGCATTGATATCTAACAACTCCAAAAACTTGATCATTGGCAAAACCTTTTGCTTCAAAAAGCACATGACTACACTCCAACAATAAAGTTACTACAGATTGCACTTACGAATTTAGTGCAACCTACACACAATGCAACCCTTTATTGTCTAATAGCATATGTTTGAAGGTTGGTTGAACTGGTAGACTTACACATCAAGAATACATGAAGATCTATTACGACTGTGTGAGAGTATTTATACATCTTCTCAATCAGCAACTCTTTCATGGAATCTTCCTGTATGTCCATTGAACTTGGAAATTCAATGCATTCCTAAAGCATAATGTGTTCTATAAACTTAGATTCTTTTTCATTTGTATTTCTTGTGACAGGATTCGTACATAACATTAGTAGCCAAACTTTATGATTAGCAAGCACACGTGCAAATTATTTTTCACATAACAAACATCTAAAACCTCACATGGTGAATGTATAAGTAGTTTATATCCCCAAAAACATGTGTTTGTATCAAGATTACATAGACTCATATTAACTTTCACCTTGTAATGGTTTCTCTTAGGCATCAATTACATGGTGTGTTACACTACACTCTGCATTTTCCAATTGAATGTTTTTTCAAAGCTCACCCACTTTCCCAATGAGATTGTTAACTTCTTTAGCATCTGTGATAGCGGGTGGAATATGAACATTTTTGAATTCAAGCATTGCATATTTCACACCTGCAAACTAAGCTAGTGATGAATTTATCTCAATTAGTTGATCCACAGATACCTACAAGGCATCCTTCTCCATCTCATTTCAACAACATTGCAATTTCTTTTCTTCTATCGAGCAACGTCTCCTTCAAACTAACTCCCCCACTTAGCAAATCCACCACATATTGGTTCTCTGGATAAAATTTGTGCATGAGTTTCATAGTGTACATAGACTTCATCCCTAACATTCTGCACATCATGAATCCTAATCTTTGTAGGTGATGGGTTTTCAAGGTTGTCATCTTCTTCATCATCCTCCAAAGAAATAGTTGATGAATCAAACACGAGGTCATGAAATGCTATGAGCTTTGGATCCTTGCTAATAAAAGCCACCGTGGTTGCCCTTGTGTGCTTGTATCAAAGTCATTGGCCAAAATACTATGCTGAATACAGCCCTAGTTTGATGATAGGTGATCCAACAACAATATTCATATGTTTTTGGTTCACCAGAATGAGTCAACAAAACATAATTGAAAGGAGAAAATCACTTACCCCGTAGACCTCAAATTTATGCAATCCATGATGATGAGGAATATTACTTTCAGGATGACATTTTTGGAATAGATGAGAAAGGGCGTCCTGAAGAAACCCCCATATCAAGGAGACAGTTTACAAGGCATGGTAAGAAAAACAAGGTTCGTATGCTTGTTCGCCACCCACATGAAAAGGAAAAAATTATTTCTCTGATTGATCACTTGGATGTTGAACTTTAAACTATTGCACATGAATTGGAGAGGGTAAACACTTCATTAACAAATGCAATGGTTAGGAAGAGCAGTTTAGAAAGTGTAAGTGCAGTTGTGAAGCAACTTAGAGCAGAGAAGGAGAAATCAGAGATTGAATTGCGATCCTTGTAGCCAAACTCTACAGATACAAAGAGGATGTTTGAGCTACAATTACCAATTGAACATCTCTCTAAGGCCCTGGCGCACTTGGATACCGGACATGCTGAGAACAACTTGTTTGATGCCCATGCATGTGCATCCAACTTTTACTATCACTAGTCCCATCTTGAGTTGAGTTTTTATATATTCATTCAATAGTTCTAAGACTTGTTCCATGTTGTATCATGTTTGTAGGCTGTAGTTGACCTGCACTTAGAGCATGGCCAGCATGCTTTGCAGGCTACATGTGACTTGAAGAGCAAGGGACAGTTTGTACTTGCCCCTCCTCATCCCCAACGTGTAGTAAAGGGCCAAATCAATATTGTAGGGTGGTGCATAGGTTGTGAGATGGCCCTTGAGCATGACAACACCATGATGTTGGTAAGCTTTCCATGCAAACATAGCTACCATATTCTGTTCTGTGCCATAACATGCTCCATGGCTCATCATGAAGGGATTCCAGTTGCATCTACATAATTGATGATGCTGTGAAGACCATGGTTGGGATATTGGTGGACAATGATACCAAAAAACCTCCTATTGGTATGCAATCTGCAACAATGACTATTGGCAAGGATCTATCTGGTAAGAACCATGGTGTAAGGTTGAATGTCTCAAGTTTGCTAATAGACCTCAAATTCAACATACCTATGTTTTGAGCACATCTGCTGTGATATTACCTCCCTTGTGTGTTAGAATATCTGCCAACATATCTGTCAAAATATATGTTAGCATGTCAGTTAGTGAAATTGTGTGGTTAACATGTGTGCTATTAGAACACCTACCATTATAGCATTTGGTGCTGTAATAAGAACATCCATCTATTAGCATACGTGGAACCATATCCATTAGCACATATTGTTAGCATACATGGTACCATATACATTAGCACAACATCTGTTAGCACAACTTATGTTAGCACACTATCTATTAGCATAAGTGGAACCACATTGCTATTACCACAACGTATGTTAGCACATCTGTCTGTTAGCATACATGGAGCCATATCCATTAGCACATATTGTTAGCATACGTGGTACCATATCCATTAGCACATATGTTAGCACATATATTATTAATAGGTTTTTTATTAGCACTTGTAGCATATCTATTATTTGCATATGTGCTAATTATCATCTAAATTAGTATATCTATTATTAACATATCTATTATTAGCATATGTGCTAATTAGAACATATATTATTATCATGTATGTTATTAGCAGATTTGTGCTATTAACATATTGTTAATAGCACATCTATTATTGGCATATGTACTAGTTAGCATAGATTTAAGTATTCTATTAGCCGCATCTACTAATTAGCATACATGCACTTTAGTAGGGCAATACTTGAGGCTCCTCGAGAACGTGCACCAGGTGTTTGATGTAAATATTTCTACCAACTCTTTCTTGGCACACGTCCTTCTTGTTGGGGGAAACATGCCTCTCGGCGTCGCAAAATCATTATACAAGTTGGGCTAGGGTGTTGTTCCTTCCAACATGCATCCAATGAGAATAGTCCATTACCATCACCAGCCTGTCAGTAGCCCATGCATAGACTCTAGGTCTTGCCTCCTACAAGCTATGCATAGGAACTTGAAGTAATCTTTGATACCTTTTCCAAGGAAATGCACTGATTGGAGTTCATCACCATAGTCAATGCACTTTTGTTCAAAAACAACTCATCTTTGGAAGCTAGTTGCTTTACAATGGCCAGTGTACTGCGAACATTGTCAATGAGGCATGCTTGAACGTCACCTATTTCTCTTGATCAAAGGTCACAAAGACATTGGACCCGAGGTTGTTGCAATATTGAATTGAAAAGTTCTATCCTGAGTTCTGCACACATGCCAATCATCATTCTATCAAAAACATTAACAATTTTGTTAACAATTCTCCGCTTCTACAAGTCATCAAATCCATGTATAGTACTCTCTTTTGTTTACAGCTTCCTAATCCCTTATGACATTGTCCCATATTGTTGGTTCAATGGATCTTACCATGTTGCCTTGTATTGGCTCACCTTCTTGGTAGCTCAAATGTAAACCCAAAACCTGCAATTCAGTGTAGGCTAGAACTAAGCAATGCTCTGAACGGTCAATGTGCATATATTATGTGGCATACTACAACAACATAGCATATAATTTCAATACATAGAGATGGGTCACAACACGTATGCACTATACAACATTATCTGTGCTATACAAGGCTATACACCCCATAAAATCTGCTACATAGCGCACAGTTTGAGTGCACACATAGATGTGGAGCTATGTATACTCTATAGCTCATTGTTTGTGCTACGCAAACCTGTATATATAAGACACTTTCAATATACATAGATGCGGCACACCATGTATGCTATATAGTACACTATTTGTGCTATTCAGCCCGCAAGTCCTACCTCAAAAGGCTTCAGCTTTCATTGATCCCATTATCAATTGCTTAGTCAAGCTAATAGAACAGTCTTCCTAGTTGTGACTTTAAATTTGATGTAGAGATAATTAACTTGGAGAGGGTAGGACTTGGACAAAAAGCTTTTGATATGAAGATTGTTTTCAAGGACTTTAAAAGCAAGTTCCTAGCATCATACTTCAGGTCCTAACTAGCATTAACTAGCATATGACATTCCATATCTTCAGCACATGAAAAGAAACCCACTATATAACCTTCCATGAAATTATAGATATCTCCCATACACTTAGGAGATAGTAATGCTATATGTAATCCATTCTTCCTCTTCATCTTGTTCCACTGGCTATCGAATTGTATTTGAAAAGATCTATAATTTCATTAAAGGCTAGCACACAACACAGGCTTCCATGAAATTATAGATCTCATGTATACTTAGGAGATAGTAATATTACCTCAAAAGATTGCGGTAGCCTCTTCAATGTAGTCTGAAATGATTTATGTCGGTGGAGAGAGAGCGAGTCCACACAAGAGAATACTCCGACTCAACAAGGATTCTTAGTGATGGAGCACGGAGGAGGAAGCTTGTGCCTGTGTGTGAGTGTGTGAGAGAGAGAAGCAGTCCAGACACCATAATGTCGCCTGCAACAGTAGTAGAGTAGAGTGAGTGAGAGGGAGGACAACAGTTTCTGGCAATGGAACAAGTAGGAGGAAGATTTCACCTTTGTTAGAGAGAGAGAGATGGTGATGGAGCAAGCGGGATGAAGACTGCACCTCTATGTGTGTGAGAGTGAGAATAGAGGGGAGAGAGAGAGAGAGAGAGAGAGAGAGAGAGAGAGAGTGGGGGGGGGGGGGGGATTGTAACAGCAATTCAAATTCAAAAGATAGAGACACTCCATGTATGGGCTAAGTGTAACTACCAATTAACATTATACTCACTTACAAACAAAGCCAAAATGTTCTATTCAATTGTGCTTCTTAGCATTGTCCATGGACATGCCTTTTCGAGCAAGTTAATGTGCTTCCATCCTTAACATAAACTTTACATGGAGACAAAAATTTATTGTCCTACACTTTATGATGTAGAGAGAAAGACTAAAATCCTAGCCTACACATTGTGCTAGACAGAAAAAGACTAAGTTCCTTGACACACACTTTGTTTCAGATAGAAGATCTGTGACATAAACTTTCTGTAGAGATGGAAACTAAGAAACTTTTAATAGAAGGAAGCTCCTACTCTTTAGGGCTCATTGTTTAGCTCACTTTTGTGCTTGTTGCCTGATCTACTGGCATCTATGCTTCCTTAATCAGCATGCACTATCATGTCCTCACCCTTCCAACCTACTCTCTTGCACTCCCTCTAACTCCCTTCTCGCTTGAATCCCTATAAAGTGAGAATCTCGACCAAGCCTCATGAACAACTCTTGTTTCTCACCTAAACTCATACAAAATCCATTGTCCATGCTTTATCCTAAATCTTTCACTGAAATTCAACTCAAGGACCTATGCCACACTTTTGAACACCTATGCTACAACAAGAAGCAACATAATAGTAAAAAACCTTCAAAAATGGAAATGAGAGAAAATGAGACAACACCAACTTATGTGTTAAGTGTTGTGAGAAATGGCTCCCAAGCATAGTAAGTATTCAAACTGAGAAATGCTAGGATATCCTAACTTGAGGTGATCATAGAGTTTTCTAATGATGGGACAAGTCATTGGATTCTCCTTAGAGCCTTGATGTGACCCACATAGAGACAAATGGAGTGAATGATACAAGGAAACCTCCAGAAGCTGGAGTTGGAGATGGATTTGAGTTTCCTTTTAACTTGGTGGTACTACACAACATGGATAACATTCCCAACACACACACAAAGGATACAACTCAATATGGGCACTTTGCTGTGGACTTCCATTGATACATATGCACATGGCTCTACCATTTCATGATGTGAACCAAACAACGACAAATAGAGTGCATTGTTCAAGGCAAAGTCTAGAAGCTGGAGTTGGAGATGGCTTCACGTTCCCTTTCGAATCTAGTGGTACTACATGACATGGACCACATGCCAAAAACACTCAGAAGATTCATATCAATGTGGTTACTTTGCATTAGGTTTCCAGAGATACTTTCGTTGAGCACCACATTGCTATACCATTCATGCATGAAATGATGTTGATGGAAATGCCCCCATAAATGAGGAGAACTAGTATTGGGATGCCTAGCAAATTCTCTACTCCATATCCCTTGATGCATTAAGGAGTAAAGACACTCAACCTAAGAGGTGACATTGGTGAGAAGACTGTTTACATGCTAGTGGGAGCACACATAGTTTCATCAACACAAAAACCATGTAAAAAGCTAGGCTTGTATCCATCGAGATCAACAATAGGTTAAGGGTTGAGGTTGCTAGGATGCACAGATTCAACCCTCCCATGCCTAAGACTTTGGAAGAGATATTTTTTCCTTGGATATGGGTTTGTTGAGATCGTTTTGGATGAGATTGGATGAAATCCCTTGGTGAGTTCAATGTTGATTTGAATGCCATCAAAAGCAAACGAGAGCACATTGAGCATGCCAAAGAGGTGCTAGAAATTTTTAAGGTTGCATCAGCTCTTTGTTAAGGACAAAAAGTGCATTTTTATGGTAGAAGAGGGTTGGCACATTGTGGGTAGGAATGGGATTTTAGGGAACCCTTCAAAGGTGGAATGACAAAGGGAGTGGCCATAACCACACAATCCCACGAAACAGAGAGGAATTTTGGGCCTTGCCTCCTTTGATAGGCATTTCATAGTTCACTTTACCAAAAGGCTAGCCCCTCACAAACCTTTTGAAATGCTTTCTTTTGGTCAATGGAAGTGTGAGCTAGTTTTAACAATTGAATTTTGCAAAAAGCTCAATAGAAGAGAGCTCAATTTCCATGTTTATGATCAAGAAACATTGGCAATCCTACCTGCTTTATAAAATTGACATCACTACCTGTATTGCAACAAGATAAAAATCAAGACTAATGTAAGCCAAGCAAACCATGTGGTTGTTGTTAATGCAATCATAAAACTGTAATTGACATTAAATACAGGAAAGGAAATGAAAAAGTGGTTGTAGATCCCTTGTTGAGAATGTAGGGTTGCGTATTGTTTGCTATCTCCAATAGTTACCAAGAGTGGTACATGGCATTCAAGGAGGAGTACATGCAAAACTTGAGCGTACCAAACCAACAATGTTGTCAAACTTGCAAGACCCCTCATGTCAAATCATCCTGAATTTAAATTGTATTATGGCTATGGTTTCAAGCCGGAATTTATTTGGTTCTAGAAACACACTATAGAATGTTGGTATTGAGAGAAATGCATTTGTTCCCTATGGGAAGACATACGAGCATCACGAAGACTTATGAAAGGATTGCATTGGTATCAAAGCCTCCGACCTTGGCACCCTTGCTTTTCCTTTCACGTAGTACAGCAATCTGTTGGTGAACCCAACGTGACAAGTAGAGAGGGAAAGCGCTTTGCCAAGCAACCTTTTCTGCATTCACCTAGGCAGCAGGCGAAGTCATTGGAGGATGGGCACGTCAGACCACCGAGGACCGCCGTATGAGCTTGAGCTGTGATCCAGAACTTAGCAAGCAACGCAAGTCCAAGATCCTGGTGCCCAAAGCTCAACGAATCCTAACACCTTCACTTGGCAACGGAGGCCTAGCAGGAACCAAACGAGAAGTGAGGCCACTTTTGTCCATTTAACCAGCCCCACTAGGCAATCAGCTACCCCTTCCTCCTCCTTCCCTCTGTCCCTCTTCGTCGGCCTCAGGCCCTTAGCTGGCATCCTGTCAACCGGTCCGTCAGCTGGCATCCCTCTGTATCAAATCGTCACTCGTCGCCTTTGCCGAGCCCTTGCCGTCCTCGTACCCATGCCATGAACCCGCCAGCCCTTGTCGTCGCCCTATCGTCATCACGCCACCCTGCGCTGCCCGTCCACACCCATCCTCGCCGCCCTACAAAACTTAGCCTCTAAGGTTCCTTGTGAGAATAGCAGTGGGTCAGTTAGGTTGGTTTGGTTTAGGTTTAGCTAGTTGGCCTAGGTTAAGTTAGTTGGTCACTTAGGTTAAACTAACGAGGATTCAATTAGTAGGTTAAATTGGGTTAGACTAAGTCAGTGTCCTAACTATCTTACCAATCTTTAGGTTAGGAGTTCTAAGTGTCCTAGGCGACTTAGGGACAACCCCTCCCCCCCCTCAAAAAAAAAAAAAAAGAGAGAAAAGGGCAAATATTCAGAGTTTTCCAGCCTCTTTTCCCTATTTTGGCTTTTTCAAGCCCCGTTTCAAAGCTTCTTCGATGACCTTTCTTCCGGGCCTCTTCATCAACCTTTTTCGTGTTTCCACACACTATCTCAGGTACTCATTGCAGTAGGAATTTGCTATCCATTTCTCCTTGCCTACATTCGAGCTCCTCTGTCCAGGGCCAACCACCATGCCACCGAAGCGTGCCCCTCGTGATGTATTGCATGACAGGGAGGCTGCTCAGTATGAGCAAGTGCCTGCCACAATGGTTGCATCCACTAGTGGTACATAGGTTCCTTCCACTCAGCCTCCCCCTCTCCTACATTCAGGGAAGCGCAAGCAGCGCAGATAGTTTTTGTATGCCCTTTTCTCTTTGCTCTAGGGTGCTTTCCTCCAGATAGGATAGGAGTTCAGCCAGCAGCTTACCACAGCCATGGATATGCAGGATACCCCTCTTGCCCAGATGGGACATCAGATTGGTCAACAAATCATGTCTGCCATTGCTATGCAGGATAAGGGTAAGCAGCCCGTACCCCAGCAAGGAGACCACTCAAGCAGTCACGATGTTTTGTCTGCTCCACGCAAGGGTTTTATGATAGATGCCCGCCGTGCCTGTGAGCCGCATGAGTCTTATGGACCGTTGCATGTACCCCAGCATGGGGATTATCTGGACTTAGATGATGCATTTTTTGTGCCACAGAGCACCTTCTTGCAGGATATCAAGCCATCTTTTGGCTCACATCTTTCTGCATCTATGCAAGCTGAGCCATCTCTTTTGGGCCGACCCGTTGGTGTGCATCTTGTTAGTGCTCCTTTCACCACACCAGCGAGTATACCTAGAGCTGGCTTGGGTTTATATGGCAACCCACACCCCTGGGAGAGAGGTCAATCCTCTTCTCAGCTCTTTGGTATTCCATCATTTTGGAGAGATGCATTTGGCAGAGAGACCTAGCCCGGGGTTCATGCACCTATCGCTCCGCTAGTGAGCACATATAGTCATACGTAGCCAGTGCATCAGATGGCAGCAACTACCACGCAGCAGGGGGGTTAGTGGTGGGCAGCAAGCCACTTTTGATGACATGCTGGTAGATTCTTTGCATTCATATAAGGCCCTACCTGAGGCCATCAAACTTGAGATGTCCTCCAATTATGTGAACCTCAAGCATGATGATGCCCGCACTTCTAGAGGTTACACACACAAGAATTATGCAGCCAAGGATATCAAGGACAAACTCACAGTGCATAAGTTCAAAGGGGACACTCGCACAGCTAATGAGCTGGAGGAGTGGCTTACGAAGTTGGAAGATTATTTCCACTTCTACCCAAAGCAGGATGAGGATCACATAATCTTTGTGGGTATGCACATGCAGACACATACTTGGTGGCATTTTATGAGAGACTCTTCTTACAGGCCAGCCACATGGAAAGAATTCAAAAAGTTGATGATCACCACATTTGTATCCCCGCTCATACTAGGGCAATATCTAGCTGAATTCTATGCATTATCACAGACAGGTACTGTCCAAGAGTACTTGCAACGCTTTTGGAGACTTTCCTTGTTTGTACAGGACGAATCTGAGAGAGGGAAGTTGCTGCGTTTCATCCACGGATTGAGTCCTCTCGCTGCAGATGTGAAGGCACATAACCCTCAAACAATTGAGCATGCAACCCAATTGGCAGAGGTATTTGAGCCCAAATATGTCAGCAAGTATAAGATGATAATGGGCATCGCATATGGAAATGCAGATGAGGCTGAAAAGAAGCCTAAGGTGGCTGATTGGCATGAAAGAAAATCAGCAACACCACCATTTTCGAGGTTTCCCACTATTACAGGCAGCAAGATGCCATATGCTAAGTCATACAGGTCATTTGATGCTAAGCCAAGAGCTAATGGAAATAAAAAAGCAAAATTTGAAAAACACACCAGGGCTATTATGGACAACGAAAAGCGGGCAAACTCATGCTTTAAGTGTGGTGAGAAGTGGACTCCTGAGCATCGGGAAGTTTGCAAAATGTGCAATAGTGGAACTACAAAACTCAACATGATTATTGAGATATCCGATGATGAGGATTTAATGGATGCTTCTGCGACTTTAGATGCCACTCATGATGATTTAGAGGGTGCACAAGTCGTAGAAGAAGCTCCAGATGTTGGAGCCATGAGGGGAGCTGATTTCCCCTTTGATCCCAGTGGTGCTAACGAACATAATATGAATGGTATACAATCCGAGATGACACTTAGCCCACATGTAACATTCGAGGCCGTTGGCCTAAAGTCTTTCATGTGGATTATCAGGTTGCTATGCCTTTTCTTACGCGAGGGATGCAAATGGCAATGCTCCTGTGAACGAGGAGGAGATCTATTGGGATGCGTAGCAAACAATTTATGCTCTCTCTTCTCATGCCTTAATGGGTGCCAAAAGTGTTGAAACTATCAGATTAAAAGGATAAATTAATGACAGGACTGTCACATGCTTGTGGACAACGGTAGCACTCATAGTTTCATCAAATATAGGACCTTACAGAAGGTGGGACTAATTGCTATTGAGATTAATTATGGGCTAAGAGTAGAGATGGCAAACGGACAGCATTTGGTCAGTAAATTTTGTTGCCAAGATGCAAGGATCAAGCTCTCTGAGGATTATGAATTTGCTGGGGATCTCTTGGCACTAATAGATGCTGTCCTGGGCTGCGATTGGCTAAAATCTTTGGGTAAAATCATCATGGATTTAAATGCCCTATCACTTAGCTTTGCCCACAAGGATAGAATTGTAGCATTGCATGGCATTGCCACTCCTAAATTGCAGGTCATTTCAACAAGGGAGTTGGCCAAAGAGCTCAGGAAGGAGCATGCCCTCTATGCATTGAATGTGTCCGTGTCTCAAGGGGGTAGCATTCCCAGTGTTGAGGGTTGTGATATGTAGCAATTGCTATCGGAATTTGCTGATTTGCCATCCCAATTGCCTCCCTAGAGGGATGTGGATCATGCCACAATCTCTCTAAGGTTGAGCGGGAGGGAGTGGCAGTACAGGTGCGGGAATTGCTTATGATTTTGACATTAAGTACAAAAAATGTGGTTGCACATGCCTTGTCCAGGATGTGGGCTTGCAATGTGTCTGCTATCTCTACCATATATCAGGAGTGGATTCATGGCATTCGGGAAGAGTATATGCAGAATTCTAAGGCAACTCCCATATTTTCAAATTTGCACAAGTCTTCGAGTCAAGGTCATTGGGATTTCAAATTGCATAATGGACTGTCGTGTGCCAAGACAAGATTTATTTAAGGCCAGACTTCCCATCGCTAGACATGTGGGTATCACTAAAACATATGAAAGAATCAAGCAAAGCTTTACCTGGGAAGGCATGTGGAGAGAGGTGGTTAAATACGTGGCTGAATGCTTGCCTTGCCAACAGAATAAAGTGGAGAGCAAATTACCTACAAGTCTCTTGCAACCATTACCCATTCCAATGGAAAAATGGACGCACATAGCAATGGATTTCATCATAGGATTGCCTTCTACAGAGAGGGGATGGGACAACATTTTGTTGTGGTGGATAGAATGACAAAACAAGCCCATTTCATACCCACTAAGACCCGCTATTTAGCATCACAGGTTGCTTGGAAATTCATTAAGCATGTCTTTAAGCATCATGGTTTCCCTCAAGATATTGTCAACGACGGAGATGCAAAATTTATGGGTCACTCTTGGCAAGAGATATTTACAGCCAGTGGGTACTCACACGTAGCACTGCTTACCATCCTCAAACTGATGGACAGTCAGAAAGGATGAACAAATGGGTGAAGGAATATTTGAGGCAATAAATGGTTGTCACTTGCTGAATTTTGCTAGAACAGTACTAAGCATCTCTCCATTGGCATGAGCCCGTTTGAGGCATTGTACGGATGCAAGGTCGGGATGCCTTCTTCAATTGCTGACATGGCTGTGAAAAATCAGCAAGCATGAAATGAGTTGGAGAGGATGGATGCCCTTCTGCAGTTGGCAAAAAGAATATGCAGGATGCCCAAGCCAAGCAAAAGAAACTTGCAGATGAAAGCATTAGATATTTGTCTTTCAAAGAGTGAGATTATGTGCATTTGCGTCTCCATAAGAACCGTTATGCCTCGCTGAAAGGTAATACCAACACAAAGCTTGCTGATAGGTATTACGGTCCTTACAAGATCATCCGCAAGGTTGGAGAGATAGCATATCAGTTGGAGCTACCCAGTACCTCCAAGATCCATAATGTTTTCCATGTGTCTTTGCTGAAACTACATGTTGGACAGCATGTCCATGTTTTTCCAGAGTTGCCACCTATGGATGAAGAGGGCCACATCCTCTATGTTCCGGAACGCATTGTGGGTTTCAGAGACCATGTACTCTGAAACAAGACCTACGTACAGTATCTTATCCAGTGGTGGGGACTCCCTGAGGATGAAAATTCATGGCAACCAGAAAGCATTGTCTAGGACCACCCCTATATCCTACCGGATTGATTAGTAGTTTCTGTTTGCTGCACTTTTGGACAGCCATGCTGTGAAATTTTGAGGGCAAAAATCTATGGGAAGGGATGGCTGTAATGAAGGGAAAAAAGGGGCTAAGTTAGAGGCCCTTTAGGTGGAAAATGTGGAGGGACTATATAAGTCCCCATCCACGCCCTACTATGTACTTTTTTATGTGACATGTAATCCTATGTACTCCCACCTCCTTCCTCCTACGTGCTGCCTACACTCTCTCTCCCTCTCTCTCTTCCCCTCACTCCTCTCCCAATCCTCTCCCTCTACCCCCTTTCCCTCCTATCTCTCTTTCTCCTCTTCCTCCCCTCTCCTGCCATCTTTGGCCTTCACCAATTCAGCCCCAATCCCCCTTCATTGCATCAAGTTTCTTTTCAGAGGCTGTTTGGAAAGATGTGGTCCAATACGTTATTCAGTGCTTGCCAAGCCAGAAAAATCAGGTGGATAGTAAACTTCCAACTCATACCAGAAGGCAAACGGACACAGGTGGACATCATTACTACGTTGCCTTCTACAAAGGATGGGACAATACCCATATCACGGTTGACACGATCACAAAACAAGCCCATTCAATCCCTACCAAGACACCGTCTTCAGCATCTCAAGTTGCCCATTTCATTGATCAAGTTTTCAAACAGCATACCATCTTGAGACTAATGGACGGACAGGGTGAACAAATGGGTGAAGGAGTACTCTAGGCACTTCTGACATGATACTCAAAGGTCTTGGGATAAATAGCTTGGACTAGCTTAATTTTTCTCTTCTTTGAAGCAATGTATGGATGCACACGATGCCTTCCGTAATTTCGAACATGACTTGGAAAGGATTGGGTACCTGGTTTTTAAAGACCAGGGATTTTGTGCATCTACATCATGACGAAAGCCGCTATGCCTCTCTAAGGGGTAACACCAACAATGAGCTTGCTCATCAATATTATGACCCTTACAAGGTAATCCGCAACGTTGGGTTAGTAGGTTATCAATTGCAGCTCCCATCGTCTGCTGCCGTGGTCCACAATGTGTTCCATGTATCATTGCTGAAACCACATTTCCTCTCAAAGTTGCCTGCTACGGATGAGCAAGACAATATCAAAGTTCCCTACTGACAATATCGTATACATCCCCAACGCATTGAGGCCTTCAAAGATAGTTTACTTTGTAATAAGGTGTACATCGTGTGCCTCATCAAAAGTGGAACGGATTAGTGGAGAATGAACATCAAGAGCATCCCCATCTTTTGCCAGATTGATAAGCAGCCCTTTGCTGTTCTGGCACCCGTGTGACAGCGACAGTATGAAATTTTGTGGGCAAAATTGTATAGGAAGTGATAGCTGTAATAAAAGGCCTAATCATGTTGAAAGGGAGTTGAGAGGGAGAAAGAAGATAAAGGGGGGAACTACATAGTGCAATAGGATGTATGATTTCCAAAGGAACCTAACCATGCTCCAGGCAAGGTCCAGGGTATGCAGTAAGCCATATGACAGATTATATAATAACTATGATTGATGTTTCCAAGTTTTTTCAAAAACTATGCTCGACTTTGAAATAAAAGCAGTTAAAAGCAACTTGGACTCCATTCAATCTGAAACGTACATTGAGCTACACATACACATAAGGGCCAAGCCACACACCGTTTGTAATGTTTTGAAGGCCACAGAGGCTGGGTTTAAGGTAGTCTGGTGGTCAATGGTTGCAAACCCAGACCCCTTCAAACCATCATTTACTAACCAAAGTTTTCCTCTGCAAAGAATCCTTCCAGAGCACAACATTAATGGCTGCTTGATGTCACCTGCACTTTTCACTCAATCTCGCCAATGAGAAGCTTACATAGATTTTCATAGCTCCCAGCAATCGTTTCAGAATTGAATCAAATTCAAGCACGGGAACACTATGACTAAGCACCCAAGAAAATTGGATTGCCCTGCCCCGCTCTACATGTGATCAAGTCCTAAAACATGTTGGTTTTGAAAGCACAGATTTGAAAGAGCTTTGAACCCCACATAATATATTGCCAGAGAAGGTAACACTAATTGCAGATTTGGAAGACTTCAAAAGCTCTTCGGACACTCAACCTGTGAGTGAAAATATTAGGATCCGAAACTGAATATGTAATGCAAGCAACGAACAATACTTCCATCTAAATAGAGGAACGCACCTAAATGGTCAGCCCAAATGCTGGCCATACTCATATGAAAGCTAAAACTAACCAACGAAACACGTTTGGCAGGCAGAAAACCTTTGTAGGCAAGCAAAACCCAAGAGCCACAGTCAGGTGAGTCAAAGAAGGCACGATGAGAGGGAAATGCGAATTGTCTACAAGTTCCAGCTAATGTGTGAAGTGGTGAAATTGTGGAACAGGGATAAAACCTCATTCTCTTGCTTTTGAAGCCTGCAAACTTATGTCGTGCTGTAATCCACGATGGAAAGATCTTCCATAGCAGATCGATATTTTGAGTACTGGAGGTTTACACGCTCCTCATTCTTGGCCAACTCTTCAAGCTCCCGAAGGCCAGGAAACAAAGCAAGAAATCCCCATTCAAAGCCCTTGGCTCTGGCGGGTGAAAAGTTTTTCCCGACAGTGACTTGCTTAATGAAGGGAAAGAGTCCCCTGTACCCCTTCAGCATATCTGTCACGCTAGACAACTCTTCTGCTGGCAAATTGGCCTTTGGCTTCAGGACAGCTACTCTGACAGCGCCATAACTCCTCTGCAGACTAGACTCCTCTAGATCGGCTTCCCAATCTAGAGCGAGGCGATCTTCCACGATGGGGGCAACATATTTGCTGACAACATCCAAGTGGAAGGGATGATCAGCGTAGGCTGCAAGGGCCGCTTTGTCTTTGTAACGGCAGTGCAATGCATGCGTGTAACCGCCAACGTGCAAAGCCGGACCTGCACTCAACTCGATGACAGAATCTAAGGACGTGAGGCTACGAAGGCCGGAAACCATGGCCTGAGAGAGCTCAGGGGGGACACCATCCTTGACCTTGAAGAGGACGACATGTTCGACGACGGCAACTGAGGCAGAGGTGTGAGAGCGAGCTGCGATGCGTAGAGGCCGGTGCCATGATCGCCCACAAGGTGGAGAAGAGCCTGCAGGGGTCCAAAAGAGAGCCTGATCAGTCTGCTTCCTTGATTTCTCTCTTCATCGTTGCCCAATTCGTTTCTTGCTCAGATGATTGCCGATTCAGCTTCTGCCGGAACATCGATTTTCCTCCTTACACCTAGAATTATTTTCCTCCTTTATAACTAGAATTCCGAAGTAATGATTGATTGAATGGGAAGATGAATGCTAGCAAAATTACCAACCTGGATGAGGAACTCGGGTGTGGGCAAATGCTGTGCAAGCTCGGAGTTGGGCGATGTGCTGCATAGTTGTTTCTTCTTTCTTCTTCAAGGATGCTTAGGGTCTTAGCACAAATGGGTCTTACCACAATAAGGATGGGAATGGCAATGAGAAACATGTCTGCATTAGAGCTTTTAATTGATGTAAATTCTTTACAACCAAGCCCCATCAGCTTGCAATGAACACTCCGTAATAGCTTTCTATCCTAGCAAGCTTGGGTGAGAGGGAAAGTGCTCTTAACAATGCTCTCTCCCCCCATCACCCTTTACACTTCCACATGGTATCGCGCTCGGTGCAAAAAACCATTGCGTGCCATTGGTTGGACCGCCCGTCATCACTTGCACCTCAAAGTTTTAGTGGCCTGCTTCCACCACCTTCAATCAAGGTAGCACTCGGTAGTCGAGAACCATGCTCCTAAGTTGGCTTTGACCTATAACCTAAGGGCCAATACCATAGATTTGTGGTGGTATTAGTTTGTTCATGTCAAAACGGCGTATTAAAATGCTTAAAATCTTTTTTAATAAGCACAGTATCGTTTTCTCATGTTCCAATAGAGTGAATTTCAACTAGGACCGGCTATGGTTACCACACGGTGTATTCAAACGCCTTGCGATAATGTGCAAATACACACTGTGCAGTGATATTTATACCACACATTGTCCCTAGTTACCGTGCGGTCTCATGTTTTACTGCACAGTAAATTTTAACTATATAGTTTTCCCTCTGTGAATGTACTATTCACATTATCAAGATTCTTGGTGTTCCATGGAGTCTTGTGAAGAAAAGAAGAACTAAAAAAGGGGATAAACAAAGCTACAAACCAAATTTATAAGTTGTATTTATTCTTCTAAAAGGTATTTGGCTTGTATTTGGTGCCGCTAGTGGGCTGTCTTTCACCAGCCAAAATCCACTCACACTTGGGATTCAATGCTAAATCTAGGAAGTAACTGTATTATTATGGGGGACTTCAATATGGTTGAGAATATCAAAGACAGATGGATGCAGAAGGGATCAGTACTCAGGGGTTCTAAACATCAAATATGGGAAGATCTCAAAGAAAATCTACAAGTGGTAGACATTGGGACTCCCAGCATCTACACTTGGAGCAACAGATAGGTAGGTAATGTGAGGAGAGAAGCCAGGCTAGATAGAGTCTATATTGCCCAAGCCCTAATTGACCAAGCCCTAGAAGTCAAGCAATCCACCTTTTCATCCCTCACCTTATCAGACCACAAGCCAATGTTAGCTTGTATAGATTTGGGAATTGGGAAGAAAGGAAACTCTTGGTTTAAGGTTGATCCTTCCATGTTCAAGCTTCAGACAGCAGATCATAGAGAGTTGGCACTTGTATTTACCAGCAACTAGCTCTTTGTCCCAGGGTTGGAATGATGCTATTGAAAGGGTCCAAACAATCTTAAAGGAAGCCAGAAAGAACAGAGCAGCCATTAGAGTAAGAAGAATGAACAAGCTTAAGAAGGATATTGAGGATCTTGAACAAAGAGCTAGAAGCAATGATATCAATGCCCAACATCAGTTATTGATCAAAAGAAAAGAGGTCAGAGTACAAGAACAGATCAAGCTTCATAATGCCAAGGTCTACTTTAGGGAATGGTAGGCAGGCAAGATAGATAGACCAACTAAGGAGAATTTCAAAAGGATCAGAAAAAAGAGGAAGCATGAGGAAATGCCTTGGTTGCAAAAGGAGGATGGGGAATTGGCTAAATCAGAAATAAATATTATGGAGATCATAGTCAATCACTTCAAAAACCTTTTAAGCATAGTGGAGTTAACAAACAACAAGGTCCTGGAGGCTAGAAATAGGTGCCATGCAGCCAGACAATCCTCTGTATCTAACCTAGACAGAAATCAGTTGGAAATTGACCTATCCCTTCAAGAACTTAAAGAGGTTGTGTTTGCAATGGATGATGGCAAAACACCCGGGGAAGATGGGCTACCTATTGAATTCTACAAAGTCTTATAGGACACTGTTGGCCCCTCCTTACTAGCTATTTGGAGCGAGAGTGTTAAACAGGGGCTGCTCCCAGAGCATTTAAATGGAGGGGTCATTAAATCTATACAAAAGGAAGGGGATAGAATAGTCTTAAAAAATTGGGGGCCCCTCACTATGCTAAACTGTTCCTATAAGATATATGCTAAAGCAATTGCTCTAAGACTGAGACACAAGATGGACAAGTGGATTCTAGAGGAACACAAAGGATTCATCAAGAACAAGCATTTATTAGAGGCAATCATCAACTTATGGGAAGGGTGCACTCATGCTGAAGAAAGCAATCAAGAGATATGTCTAATTAAAATAGACTTTCATAAGGCATATGATAGGCTGAATTGGGACTTTCTACTACAGTCACTTAACAGCCTGGGATTGGGAAAGAAATTTACCTCCTATGTAGCTCTACTACTATCAAATGCCTCTACAAAGGTGTGTGTGAATGGTGAGATGTCTCAGAGCTTTATGTTGAGAAGTTCCATCAGACAAGGATGCCCTCTATCCCCCCTCTTATTTGCTATAGGTGTTGATGCCTTGGGATATATATCAATGGTATAGAACTCCCCTCAGGAAAGCAGTTGGTGAACCAACAATTTGTAGATGATACTACGTCCATAACAATCAGAAACACAGATGTAGACCTACAAAGATGCATGGTCATATTCTGCAATGCATCTAGGTCAAAAATAAACCACTCCAAAGCAAGTTATGCATTATTATCTGGTGACAACCTAAACCTTTTAGACCATCTTGGATGCAAGAAGATTCCCCATGGGCAGATATTCAGGCTACCAGGTATCCTTATGGGATTCAATGTCAAGATGAAAGATAGATCGGAGTGGTTCCTAGAAAATTTCAAAAATAAATTAAACAGTATCAGGGGACTGTAGGTAAACCTAGAAGGGAGAAGAGTAGTGCTAAATCATTGTATTTATCCAATTGCCATTTTTTATCTCTCTTGCGGGTGTCCCTCCAGAACAAGGTTAGAAAAGTTCATAAGGATCTACAGATTCTTCTTATGGGGTGGGAGTGACACCAGAAGAAGAATTGCCAAAGTTAAATGCTTTTCTGCACTGGACCAAGAAAGGAAGGAGGACTGGGTATCATAAATATCCAACTGGTAGCATACAAATTAGCAGCTACGTGGATAATTAAAGCCATCACTAATCTTGAAAGTGATTGATCTAACCTTCTTCTCAGGAACTTCAAACACGTCAGACCTCTTAGATCTCCTAGATGGAAGGACTATCCCCTATTAGCAACCATTGGGAACCCAGAACCTTGCACTACCAAACGGAGCCAGCTATGGAAATCCCCATGGGGGGCCTTTGAACAGATTAAATGCCACATCACTCTCTCTAGGAAAGGAAGCTTCATGACTTTAGATTCCATATGGTATCTCCATTCTTTACAAAACAACAACTAAGTGACAATGACTTTCTGAGAGCATGGCACTTGGTGAAGAAGGGGATTTCTTGTTAGGGGGACCTATGGGACAAGACTAATATTAGATGGAAGAATTGATTGGAGATAAGAAGAGAATTTAGAATGCATAATGTAGACCAAGAGCTAATTATGGGAAGAATACAATTGTGGGATGGGGACATCACTTGGAAGGGGGAAGAATTCTTAATTACACTAGAGAGTTTGGATGGGTTGGTAGCTCATCTCTCTTACCTATACCCACACCATCTGAAGGTATAGAGGAGATTGTTGCCAAACTAAACTTTAGGTGGAACAGCTCTGATACTGAAAGAAAATGGACACTCAAATTTGAGCTGATATGGGACAAAGGAATTCGTGAGAAAATGTCTACACTTTTATGGTTAACTTTACATAAGGAAATCTAGACCAACTATAGGAGTCTCAGCATTGGTAAGGGAGATGGCACATGCAAATACTGTGTGAATACTAAGGAAGACATATTCCATCTCTTCATAGCTTGCCCCAGAGCAAGAAAAGTTTGGAAATATGTGCAAGTAAGAATAGGGGAACCTATAAATTGGAAGTCTATCCTATTGGGGGATGCTCTCAAAATACCTTATGCTACATGGACACACATCAGAGCATATGCACTATGGTTTATATGGATATCCAGAAATACTTTTCAATTCAATGATGAGATCATGAATGATGAAAAGAACTTTGTTAATTGGTATGAATGCTATGTCCTTACTAACTGATCACTATCTGTTGTGGCTTAGGCTAAGTTTCTTTTGGACCAAGAATACCATAACTACAATGACCAAGTATCTCAACTTCAAGCAGAACTGGAAGAGCACATCCAAGAGGCAGGGAGATGCTCCACAGGAGTGGACATGAAGGCTCAACTCCTCCCTTCCCTCTTTCTAGTCAAAGCAAAACCTGCAAACTAGAGTACCTCCACTGGTGGCTACTGTTTCCCTGCTACTAATCTTCTGTGTACAGGCCCAGTACACTATGTTGGGGTAAAGGCACATTGCCACCCTTTAAAAGTTATGACCCCTATGACTGTCTTAAGACAGCCATAGGGTGAATACCTAATCCTAATAAAACCTATGAGTTTGTGGTGTGGCTCAACACATTTTTACACACCCACACTTCTTGTGTCTCCCTCTCTCTGTCTCCATCGTTTCACTCCCTCTCCCTTTCCCTCACAAGTGGTATCAGAGCCTCTACCTCTCCCTCTCATTTCGCTCTACCCCTCCCACTTCCCTCAGGCCTCGTGCGCAGCAGCAGCGAGCGGGCGCCCCATCAGTGCGCAGGAGCAGCTGCGCGCGGCAGGTTGTGCGCGGGCAGCTATAGCTGCAGCAATAGCTAGTGGCTGCTAGCTGCTACCCGCCTAACGGCGGCCACAGCCTACCAGGCGGGTGCAGCCACAGCGTGCACAGCGCGCAGCACCGACTGCGTGCAGCCCGTCGACCGGCTGCAAGGCAGCAGTCGCGATAGGTATGGCCATCCGTACCGGCTGTACAGACGTCGTACAGGCAGCCGTACCATACGGACGTGGCTGTACGGACGCCGCGACAAGCAAGTACAGGTCAAAAAAATTTTTTGGGGATCCGTGCCCTCGCAGGTATAGGGTACAGCAGGTACCCCTCGGGGGGGTCACTATGTATAAACTCTCTATATCACATGCGTTCAAGGCTTATTTGTAAAATCCCTTATCAGAATATTTTTCATTAATAAAATGTACCCTTTTTCTATACAAATCTGTAATTTTTTTCTAAAAACATTTTAAATAATCCCTTATGTAAGTTAAATTATGTAAATTTTCAAAATTAAAAATATCCTTCTGTTGAACTCACGTGATAGGGTTACATAAGATGAGTGACCTCCCCGAGAGGTACCCTGCGCAGGTACAGAAGGTACAGCAGGCACAGATTTGTGTTTTGGGGGAAGAAGGAAAAGAGAGAGCACTCTGCTTTGCATTCCCGGAATTTCTTTTCAGTTCTAAAAGTGTGTGTTTGAGGTACAGCAAGTACACTCGTGTCCCTCGTGCTTGAGGTGACTAGTGCCACAGTGTGTGGTGGTTGCACAGTTATTTTGTTTCGGGAAGGTCAGATGCCTTAATTTGCAGAGGGCTTTTATGCTTTTGCTGAGTGCAACTCTCGGTTTTCGGGTGACAATTTCAAAGGGCTTTTGCCTAGAAGTGTATGCACTGTATGCCTTGAGGCAGTGTGGAGCCAGGGTGCCCACATTGGTCTTGTTTCCGCAGTGTACTCAGTGACATTTCTTGCAGGTCACATTCTGTGTACGACACTTTGAAAATCTCAGTTGAGCCACGCTTGGCCAGGGCGCATTGAGTTTACTCGGTCCCTAACTGTCCATCGTTGATAGTGCTCAAAAGATTTTCTCTTCAATGTTTGTACGTTAGGATCTGTGTTGTTACTGTGTACACAGGGCCGTTTATGCATTACATTGTCAGGTGAAAGTGTCAGGAGAGCGCTGTATTTTTGTATGCTACCTCAGTGTTGAGGTGTTTTTCACTTGGTACAGGTGTTAAATCAAGGGGCTTTTGCCCAGATTTTGCTTGTGAGCACTTGAGTTACTGTTTGAGAACTTCAGATGTCTTTTATCCCCTTGGCAGAAGGGTGATTGTTTGGGATTTGTCCCATTCTTTGTTGCAGGTTTGTGACAGGCTGAGGTGTTTGGAGCCTTTTTCAGTGGACAAAACAGTGTATGACAAGTGGTTTATGCATATAAAATCAGTGCAATACCTCATCTGAGGTGGGAGAAGTGTCCAAGACAGCAGTGTTTTGTGCTTCGTTAGATGATGATGCACTGATAAAGCACTTGTGGAACAGCTGCAGCATTCTAAAGTTACTGTTTTATGCCTATTTGAGCACGGTACAGTGTGTCAGAAGGTACAGTGACTGGAGGGAAAATTTTTTGTTTTGCTGCAGATTTTTTGACAGTAAAAAACAACACTATTGTGAGTGCTCCTGGCTCTTGATAGAGCAGGTTTTCTGAGAAATCAGAATTTTATTTAGTCATTTTTTGACTTACAGGGAGTCAGGCACTTTCCTTATTTGATATGGCATCAGGGGGAAGTGAATCTTCAATACTGAACATAAAGAAATTGGAAGGGGCACACAATTATGCATTATGGGCAGAACAGTGTTTAAATGTACTTCTGCTAAAGAAGATTTCTAAGCCCATAAGGGTGAAGGGTGTCAAGCCATCTGGGATGGTAGATGATGAGTGGGAGGAGCTTGATTTGTCCGCAAGGGCTGCTATCATGCTTACTCACTGATTCTCTTTTGTGTTCAATGTTCAGGCTGAAAAGACCTCTTATGGTCTATGGCAGAGGCTAGAAGAGTTGTATGCCCAAAAGAGTTCAGCCAGTAAGGTTTATTGGTTGAAGAAGCTTGTCGACCTTCACATGAAGGAAGGTACAGCTATGACCTCACACTTGAGTGAGTTCAATGCCATCTTTACACAGCTTATCGCACAGGGATTGAACCTTGATGAGGAGTTCAAGGCTACTTTCTTGTTGTGTACCCTCCCTGAGAGTTGGGACACTTTTAAGACAACCCTGTCTAATTCAAATGTTACTCTTATGTATGCTGATGTGGAGAGCTCTCTTCTCATGGAGGAGATGAGCAGGAAGAATAATGCGGGCAGCAAGTCTTCCAATGCTTTGCAAGTACAGGAAAGAGGTAGGACTCAACAGAAGGGGAGATCTGCTGGCAAGTCCAAATCCCGCAGTCAGTCCCGTGGCAAAAAGGATATTGAATGCTTTTACTGTGGCAAGAAGGGACATGTGAAGTCTAAGTGCTTCAAGTTTATGCGGGATCAGAAAGCCAAGAAGGCTGAGACAAAGGATGCAGGCAGTGGAAGCAAAGGCAAAGGCAAGGCCAAGGCAGATGACTTGGATGCAGTGAATGTTGTAGCAGAGGACAGTGACAGTGACAGACATGATGTATTATGTTCTTTTGCTGTAATTGCACATACATTGATTATTGATGGCCATGACATGCACACCTGGCTCTTGGATTCAGGTGCTTCTTTTCATGTTATGCCTCATAGGGAGTGGTTTACTTCCTACACAGGTACTCATGGAGTTGTTCACCTTGGGAACAACTATGCATGTCAGATTGCAGGGATTGGCAGTATACAAATAGTATTCCCTGATGGACGCATATTTATGCTTGATGGTGTTCGCCATGTGCCGCAAATCAAGAAAAATCTGATTAGCACTGGCTTGTTGGATGACAGTGGTTACCACACCACATTTGGGGATTCCTAATGGGTGATTACTGATGGCCAGGTTGTAGTGGCTGAGGGTTATAAGATTGATACCTTGTACCCTCTTTATGTTTCCAGTGTAGGTAATCATGTTGTTGCCATAACCGAGCTGCCAAAGGTTTCATTGTGGCATAGCCGGTTGGGACACATGTCCGTTAAAGGAAAGCAAGAACTGTCACGTTTGGGTTATCTGCCGTCTCTTTCATTTTCAGATTTGCCTACTTGTGATCATTGCATTTTTGGAAAGCATTCTATGACTCCTCATAAGAGGAGAACTCCCCAGAATAGAGCACCGCTTGATCTAGTGCACACTGATTTGTGTGAGATGCCACAGCTATCACTAGGGGGTGCAAAGTATTTCATTACTTTTATTGATGATGCCACACGCAAAGTGTGGGTCTATTTCAACAATCCAAGGCGGCTCAATAAGAAAAGAAGTTTATTACAAGGAGGATGATTGGGTTTTACTGAAGATTGCATAAGAGCGATGCCTTAGATGCTTTCAAGAAGTTTGTCGCTCAGGTTGAGAATCGGACAGGACGCAGGCTGAAATGCCTCAGATCCGATAGTGGGGGTGAGTATGTGTCACATGCTTTTATACAGTTTTGCGAAGCTAAGGGCATTAAACAGGAACTCACAGCCCCTCATAATGCATCTCAAAATGGTGTGAGTGAGCGAATGAATCGAACTATTCAGGAGAAAGTTCGATGTATGTTGTCTTATGTTGCATTGCCCCATGGCTTTTGGGCAGAAGCCGTGCAGACAGCAGTTCACCTAATTAACAGGTTGCCGAACAAGGCTTTGGAGCTGAAAGTGCCAGAGGAGGTGTGGTCTGGCAAGCCACCTTCATATAAGCACTTACGTGTGTTTGGCTGCGAGTGCTTTGCTCATGTACGCAAAGAACTGCGCACCAAACTGGAACCAAAGTGTTTCAGATGCATCTTTATGGGTTATGGTGACGAAGGTGAAATAGGGTACAGGTTATGGGATCCCGTCAAACGGAAGATTATACATAGCAATAATGTCATCTTTAAAGAGGATTGTGTACACAGAGAACCCGTGCAACCTATGGAATACAGGAGGGTTGTATATGATGATGTCAGACAGCAAAGAATGCCCATTAATATGCAGCAGCAAGCTGCTGTAAATAACCCTGTTCAAGAGGGTATACAGGCTGAAAATCAGCCAGACAATTTTGCCAATGATGCACCACTGGATATGCCAGCAAATGGCACTGTAGAACAGCCAAATATGGTGGTACAGCCACCCGTCATGCATGATGAACAGGCTAGACAGCAGCCTAATACGGAACTTTTTGTTAGGAGGAGCACCCGTGTACAACGGCCTCCTGACAGGTTTGTTCCAGGAGCCAATAATGTGGCTGATTTTATCATGCTGACAGATTGTGGTGAGCCTTCCAGCTTCAAGGAAGCTATGGGAAGAACAGAGAAAAGGAAGTGGGAGAAAGCCATGCAGTCAGAAATGGACTCCCTACTTCAAAATGATACATGGGACTTGGTGCAGCTACCTGCAGGCAGAAAGGTTTTGCCGTGCAAGTGGGTTTACAAAGTCAAAGTGGATTCAAATGCTTTACTGAGGTATAAGGCCAGATTGGTTGCCAAGGGATTTAAGCAGGAGAAAGGCATTGACTTTGATGAGATCTTTTCCCCTGTAGTCAAGATGACTACTTTGAGAGTAGTGTTAGCTCTTGTTGCTCATGAGGACATGGATTTATGTCAGATGGATGTGAAGACTGCTTTTCTTCACGGAGATCTCCATGATGAGAACTACATGAGTCAGCCAGAGGGATATGCTATTAAAAGGAAAGAGCAGCTTGTGTGTAAGCTCAAGAGGAGCTTGTATGGACTCAAGCAGGCGCCAAGTGAATGGTACAAGAAGTTTGATGCCTTCATGCAGTCCCAAGGGTATCATAGGTGTGAGACCGATCACTGCTTGTACACCAAACGAGCAAAGGATGGCAGTTTGATGCTACTCATTCTATATGTGGATGACATGTTGATTGCCAGCAAATCTCAGTAGGAGATTAGTGCTTTGAAGGAACAACTACATAAGTCTTTTGACATGAAAGACTTGGATGATGCAAACCACATTCTTAGTATGCGGATTATTCGTGACAGGTCCAAGGGACTTTTATTGCTGTCACAGAAGGAGTACATTGACAAAGTACTGCAGAGGTTTAAAATGGAGGGGGGGAAGTCTATTAGTACCCCGTTGCCTTCACATTTAAGACTCAACAGTAAGGACAGTCCCAGATCAGATGATGATAAGGCTGAGATGGCCAAGGTTCCGTATGCATCTGCAGTTGGTTCTTTGATGTATGCCATGGTTGCCACTCGTCCGGATATTGCTTTTACAGTGGGAGTCATCAGCAGGTATATGGCAAATCCAGGCAAGCGGCACTAGGAAGCAGTGAAAGGCGTCTTGAGGTATCCCAAGGGTACCAAAGACTTGTGCATATGCTATGGTAGGCAGGATGCATTGGAGCATGGTTTTATAGATTCAGACTATGCAGGGAATGCAGATAACCAGAAGTCTACTACCGGTTATATTTTTACATTTGCAGGAGGTGCTATATCATGGGTGTCTCGGTTGCAGAAATGCATTGCACTGTCAACCACTGAAGCTGAATATGTTGCAGCCACTGAGGCTTGCAAGGAAGCAATATGGGTTACTCGGCTGGTGGGAGATTTGGGCATTACAGGAGATATGCCAGTTTTGCATTGTGATAGTCAGAGTGCTATTATGTTGGCAAAGAATCCGGTCTTTCATCAGAAGACCAAGCCATAGATGTGAAATACCATTTCATCAGGGAGGTACTGGAAGACAAGCGGCATGAGCTTGTGAAGTTGCATACTGATGATAATCCTGCAGATTTGCTCACTAAGAGCTTGCCTACAGAGCGGTTTGCACATTGTCGCCACATCATGGGATTAGGATGAGACCATTCTTATTTTATGGTCTTGTATACAGTAACTGTATATTGCTGTAATTTTTATTCTTTTCTCCCCTTTAGGCACATTGGCCTTTAGGTGGGAGGTTGTTGGGGTAAGGCACATTGCCACCCTTTAAAAGTTATGACCCCTATGACTGTCTTAAGACAGTCATAGGGTGAATACCTAATCCTAATAAAACCTATGAGTTTGTGGTGTGGCTCAACACATTTTTACACACCCACACTTCTTTTGTCTCCCTCTCTCTGTCTCCATCATTTCACTCCCTCTCCCTTTCCCTCACACACTAGTGATTGTTGCTGCTTTGATGGACGCCAGAACAGCAACTCTCTTTTGGATCACACTGTTAACTGCAGCACACTGTCTCTTTCTTGGTTAGTCAAGGAGTCAACTTGGGATCCTAGTATGAGGCATAGCCTGCTCTTATCAAGCACATCAACTCTTAAGTATATCTTATTGGTTTTGCTTTTTCCCACTACCAGACAGTGGTCATATTGTACGCAATTGTCCCTCTTTAGAGGGGAACATTTTGTCAAGTTTTGACACCATTGTACAAATCAAATGATTAGAATATAATCAAATTTTCTTTGCCCAAAAAAAAGTAAAAAATACTAGTTGGACAAACTTAGGATTTTATTTTATTAGTTGCATGAAATATCTTAGTTAGTAGAGTAGTTACTTTGGATAAGCTTAGTATGTGTAGTTTGTTGGTTGCATGCAATGTAGTTTGTTGGTTGCTAGCCCTTTCATGCCTAGCCTGGTGAATGATATGGGTCTCATTGCATGCATTGCATTCTCTATTTTCTAACAAAAGCTAGAAAATATTACAGAGAACCTTTATTTCATTGAAATCTGTGTGAGAATTTTGTGAAGTTGACTCAACTATCCACTCTGCTGCTTCTACACTATAGAATGTCTTTGCTACCTCTACACTATACAATGTGTGAGAAATCTATGTGAGAATTTTGTGAAGTTGACTTAGCTATCCACTCTACTGCTTCTACAATGTACAATGTCCCTGCTGCTTCCACACTATACAATGTCTCAGTTACAACCCCTTGAAGCTTGACCAAATGCTCTAGCATTATATAGTTTGTTCCAAAGCTTGTTTTGCCAGGCTTCAAAAGCCTTTCTGACTTCTATGTAGCTTGGTGGCCTCTAAATATGCCCAATAATCTTTTGTGGTTCACAAAGTATAACACCACACCCCATCCATAGTTGATTTGATCCATTGCTAGTTCAATGATTTGTACTAGTCTTCAAATACAAGACCAAGACAATGGCAAGAGCATGGCGATGTCAAATAGTCATATTTTTTTTAGTTATAATTTTCCCAAATATTTGATATTTCTTTACATTATTAGTGACTATTTGAAAAATGTTAAAGGACCCCACATCCACAATCGCATTACCTAGTTGTTCATCAATGTAGTCCCCTATCTTGGCATGGCCACTTGTGTCAATGGACTGAGAAAAGGCCCCACACTTAAAAGTTATGACCATGATATTAATTAGAGGCCTTTTCGCACCTTTTTTCCACCCATTGCTGACAATAGTACAACTTATTCTCTCAATACCATCATATACAACTTGTTGCATCTAGTCTTTCATCTTCTCATAATAGACATTTAAGTATCTATGTTCTGGACAACATGGTAGCGTGGCATTGCAAAATCTGGATCATCCCTTGCTATAGACACCATGGATCTTTTCCAATGTGGATTTTGCACCATGCTCTAAGGATACCCAGTGCGACAAATAGCCTCGAGGATGCGTTGTTGTGCTTTCTCTATATGTTGCTGTTTGAAAGAGGCTTCCAATGATCTTTGTTGCACTTGTGCACGTGGTTATGGATGAGACACATTGTTGCATTGTTCAGTTTCCATATACACCATAGAGCAACTTGCTATATGTGTCATCGAACCTTCACCACTATTACAAGCTCTCACATTTTGCAAAAAACCATTTACAATTTTACACTCAACATCTTGGGATCTCTGAGGTGTGACTATACCATTGGTTGTGAGCTGGGGTTGTTGGCATGCTACTATATAATTGACTTGACTGTCTACACCTCTAGGTACTACATCTCTAGCTAGAATGGCCATTACTCTCTCAACTCCTAGGCCCTTTCATTTTACAATTTGCTTTTGAGGATCACCTGGCAAATGCCTTTGCATTCTTGTGCCAGACCGTGTGTAGTCTTTATGGAAAATGTTGCGTTTCCACATTTTTTTAGTTAACATCGTAACATAATCCTGATCCTTTGTTGGATTTTACCCTCCCTCTAGAGCCATGGTTGCTGGCAAGGCTGTAAGAGAAACATTGGCAAATTGGAATGAGTAATATGTTGATCTATCTATATTTATGTCTATAGCATATAATTTGAGAGTCAGACAAATAGCAATCTTTGGTTTCAAGTTGCACATCTAGAAAATAGATGTGGCAAAACTAACTTAGGGCTATAAGCTTGCTAGACCTTGAGAGAAATCATCAAATTGTCTTGCCCCCTCCTGACGTGATTGGATGATCATGAACATGGTTATCTGCCTATTAAAATCGTTGTAGTATGGCACCCTGCCTTTTCCCACATCCCTCTCGCTCTCACTTGAGTAAGCATCTATCTGCACCATGATCATTCACAACATTATACTCTATTGATCAATGTCCATATTTCACACACAGGAGTGCAATACCTAGTGTTACTTACATGATCACTATCATGTAATTTTTTTTCTCTACTCTAAGCTAGCATATGTTCTAACTACTAACCCGCAAGTATCTCTAGACTATTCTAAACAAGTGTGGAGTCATGGGCTAGAAATTGCACCATATAATTATAAGCCTATGTATACTACAATATATCAAGTGTAATTGGTTACTATCCACAACGTGCGACTTATTTTTGGAGTTGGTACAACTCAGCAATTGTGAGCTCCACGACCAGCTAAACTTTGAACAAGTTGCTATCAACTAGCATAAGCGAGACCACAACCGGTTCAAAGTCAAGTATTCTCTCTACACCCTTGAGTCCTCCTTTTGTAGTTTACTACTAGTATAACATAAAATTTATAGCCATCTATGAGTTCTTATGGGCTGGTATTAGTGTACCCCCAATTGACACATGGACTAATATTCTTCATCAGTGAGAGCGAACTGTCATAGGTCAGTTTATGCAAACCTCCAACTAACACACTACATTTTTATTAATCAAAAATAATAAATGAAATTAATTTTTAAAAAGCATGTTAATATTTTCAAAACCAACTATTTTTAAAAACTATACCTCTTTCAAACATATGCCTATGCTTATGCTTATGCATGAGCATATGCTTTCTCTCTTTTTCTCTTATGCATATGCTTTCTCTCTTTTTTCTCTTATGCATATTTGGTACTTTTCCCCTCTTTCAATCTCTTTTCCCCTTTTCTTTCTCTTCTTTTCCCCTCTCCTTCTCTTTTGCTTCTTATGCTTTCCCTCATATGCTTTCCGCTTCTTACCCGCTCTTGTTTTTTGTTTTTTGTTTTCATGTTTATGTCTACGTTTGTCCAATGCCCCCAAATTAGACATGGGATCATATCGCACGTCCGACGAGTACGGAAACCCTCATAGGAGGAGACATCATGATCTCTATTCTCCAGAGGAATTTGATTCCACTCAGGCGACACCTCAGGGGCCTACCCCTATGACTACCCCTGGCCCGACTCCTCTCGGACATAGCATTGTGACTACCCCTCGGGTCATTCCTTTGCTAGCAGCCCATGGCTTTGTTGGGAGTCCCGACAAGTTTGTCGCACAAATGACTGATGCGGAGGCAGTGAGATTCTTCTCTCCGCTATCCCAGAGGACCTCATCAAATCCCCCTCCTACACCGATGGCTGGACCTACTGTCCAACCGTCGACTGAGAGTTTATCACCTAGGCATGCCCATCGTAAGGGAAGGAAGAGTAGGAGGGGTCACTTATGTTGTGCTGACTCGGGAGATGTAGATGAGTCAGCACACTCACATCCCTATAGGTTTACACTTGGTCCCGAGACCCAGTACTAGTCAGGTCCCTTGCCCTCTCCTACTCCAATTGCTACTCCTCGCTCCGGAAGCGCTTGCACAACACCACTCGCTCTGACTCTACCACTACCATGAGTCCTCCTTACCCGGTTGAGGACCTGTCCTATCAAATCACGGCTGTCGGAGAGATAATAGAAGATAAAAAGGGCGCAACAGTGATGGCCACCATGAGGCGGTTAATGAGCCAACATTTTAGGAGCGGCATAGCTACTTAATGGCGGTACCAAGATGACCAAAAGAAGCAGGCAGTCATCGATGAATTGAAAAGAAAATACCCTAACCCACCAAATTGGGAGTTCAATGAGAATTACATGTGAGAGCGCATGGGTTGGGTCTTGAAGCATCGTAGGTCAACCTTGTGTACTTCCATCGCAAAGGGGTAGGCTAAACCCAGCTGGGCAGACAAAGCTGATTGGAAGTTTTTTAAGAAGCAGAACAGGGACCATCCCAAAATGTTCGAGGGTCAGAGGAGGGCTATGAGGAGACGACTTGACTCCATAGGTACTTCGCACTTTGGTGCAGGTGGACGGTTGGCATTTGAGGCAACCCTGGTAAGTCTACTTCTTCTCATTTAATGTATTGTTATATTTGTTTTACTACATATTGCATGCACTTTATCTAACTCTCGTAAATTGGGCCCACTGCAAGCTGCGATGGGTCACCTTCCTACAGATGCAGAGACGAGATGCGCGTTTCGCATAGGAACAAAGTTGTGGATTATTGAGCAGGAGGCACTGGGAGCGACGGTCGATTGGGCTGAGGTGGCTGCTCACACGGTATAAGTCTACTCCTACTTGTAATCTCACTTTTTAAACTATTTTATTCTTTAAGTTCTAATCTAATTTCCAATTAATATGGTTTCACTCTTAGAATCAAAGCTTAAACCTCCCATCAGCGGAGGTGAGCGGTGATGATGAGGGATTAGGCTTACACGGCTTCGATGACGGCTAGGGATCAGGCGCAGCTCATGAGGGCTAGGGATCAAGTGTAGCTCACGAGGGCCAAGGATCAAGCTAGCAAGATGAGGACGAGGACTACGGATGAGCAGCAGTAGTAGTAGTATTAGTAGTAGTTTGCATATACTTCACCATATATATGCTTTTGTATATTAGGTCGTTTGAGCGATTTTGTATCACCCTTTTCTAAAGGGTAATTTTGTAACAAACAATGTTATATATCTACTTTTCTTGCAGATTCAAGATTAAGAGACAAGCCTCTAGTTTAGACATCCTAGCACCCTCATACAACTATGTTGATGCAACTCTCACATATTGACCTCAGACTCGGACATCACTATGATGTAGTGCCCCTAAAAATAGAATCCATCATGTCCACCATACCCTCGTCATCATCAAGCATATCCGGGACACTATAGTCCTGCTCAAAGTGTGAAGGTGTATGCCAACCTTGCCACCCTCCTCATCTTGTAGTGTTGATATGTTCAAATCAATATCTATGGTTTTCATCAGGATAAAATGACCCACCTTTTCAACTTATCCATCGCTATACAAATATAGAGTCATGGCCTGATTTAGTGGATGCACAGGATTTCTAAAATCCATAGATTTTATATACTGCAGTTCTATCTTCACCGACGGTACAGAGATTTCACTTGGCATCTTCAGTGTATTCATACAGAGTTTTCCAGGACACTTTTTGAGTACATTGTTTGCACCATGTCAACTAGCAACCTCAATCTGGAGGCATCTGCTAAGTTAGACAACTCCAATTACGGTACATGGAAATACCGAATGGAGACCATTCTTGTACTTTAGGACAAATGGGAGTATGTCGATGGATCGCATCGTGTATGCATGCAATATTAATCGCAAATTCAAATAGCATTGACTTGCCGATGATCCATCACCACGTGCATCACCAATGGTCGGTACTGGTTTGGGCTCCTCCCCATACATCCACAAGTAGCGCATGACAATACGGCGTTGATGTTGTACTTCTCGCTTGCAATGAGTGCAATGACAATACAACCTCTTCCTAAGCCACTCTGCACTCCCAAGCGTTGGCACATCATCTGAGGAGCTTCCACTCATCCCTTCCATCTGCACACCTCTAAAATCACAACATGAGCTGCAAGGAAACCCATTAAGATCCAAAAAATAGTCACCCATGAGCTCCTTTCCTCTCTCCTTAGAATAAGTTCCCTGAACCATCGCTATATAGTGACACTTTGCCTTGAAAGTGCTTCCTCTTTTTTCCTTTTTTTATTTATGTTATTTGCATTGGCCTGCAGCTAGCGCCTTAAGCGTTAGCTGCAATGATGGGCGTACGGACCCTCTCTTCTCCTCTCTTCTCTTATTCCCTCTTCTTTTCCTCTTTTCCTCCCTCTTTCCCCCCTCTTTCCCTTATATGCTCATGCATAAGCATAAACATATGCTTTCTCTCTTTTTCTCTTATGCATATGCTTTTCCTTCTCTTATGCTTATGCTATTTTCCCCTCTTCTTTATCCCCTCTTGCAATCTCTTTTCCCTTCTTCCTTCTCTTCTTTTACCCTCTTTTTTTCCTCTCTTTTTCTCTTCTTTTCATAAGCATATACATTTGCCTATGCTTATGCTTATGCATGAGCATATGCTCATATGCTCATGCATAAGCATAAACATATGCTTTCTCTCTTTTTCTAATGCATATGCTTTTCCTTATCTTATGCTTATGCTCTTTTCCCCTCTTCTTTTTCCCCTCTTTCAATCTCTTTTCCCCTCTTCCTTCTTTTCTTTTCCCCTCTCTTTTTTCCTCTCTTTTTCTCTTCTTTTCATAAACATACACATTTTCCTATGCTTATGCTTATGCTTATTCTTATGCATGAGCATATGCTCATATGCTTATGCATAAGCATAAGCATATTCTTTCTCTCTTTTTCTCTTATGCATATGCTTTTCCTTCTCTTATGCTTATGCTCTTTTCCCCTCTTCTTTTTTCCCTCTTTCAATCTCTTTTGCCCTCTTCCTCCTCTTCTTTTCCCCTCTCTTTTTTCCTCTCTTTTTCTCTTCTTTTCATAAGCATATGCATTTGCCTATGTTTATGCTTATGCTTATGCATGAGCATATGCTCATATGCTCATGCATAAGCATAAGCATATGCTTTCTCTCTTTTTCTCTTATGCATATGCTTTTCCTTCTCTTATGCGTATGCTCTTTTCCCCTCTTCTTTTTCCCCTCTTTCAATCTCTTTTCCTCTCTTTCTTCTCTTCTTTTCCCCTCTCTTTTTCTCTTCTTTTCATAAGCATATACATTTGCCTATGCTTACGCTTATGCATGAGCATATGCTCATATGCTCATATGCTCATGCTCATGCATAAGCATAAGCATATGCTTTCTATCTTTTTCTCTTATGCATATGCTTTTCCTTCTCTTATGCTTATGCTCTTTTCCCCTCTTTCAATCTCTTTTCCTCTCTTCCTTCTCTTCTTTTCCCCTCTTACTTCTCTGCTTTTCCCCTTTTTTTTCCCTCTCTTTCTCTCTTCTTTTCATAAGCATATGCATTTGCCTATGCTTATGCTTATGCATGAGCATATGTTTTCTCTCTTTTTCTCTTTTTTCCTCTCTTTTCTTCTTTTCATTTCTCTTTTTTCCTTCTCTTTTCCCCTCTCTCTTTCTCTTTTTTCCTCTCTTTTTCTCTTCTTTTCATAAGCATATGCATTTGCCTATGCTTATGCTTATGCATGAGCATATGCTCATATGCTCATGGATAAGCATAAGCATATGCTTTCTCTCGACTTTCCCTCAAATGCTTTCCCTCATATGCTTTCCCTCGGCTTTCCCTAATATGTTTTCTCTCGGCTTTCCAACATATGCTTTCTCTTCTTTTCCCCTCTATTTTTTCCTTCTTTTTTTCCCTCTTTCTTTCTCTTCTTTCTATTCTTTTCCCTCTCTTATTTCCTCTCTTTCATCCTCTTTTCTTAAGCATATGCATTTGCCTATGCTTATGCTCATATGCATTTGCCTATGCTTATGCTTATTTTCTTCTCCTTAGCTGTATTTGGTTCTTTTTTCACATGCTCCTTAGCCATATTTGGTTGTTTTTTTTTTCAAACAGATTCTAAATGGAACAACCATGCCCTCACCCATGGGTGTCCTCCCTAAACCCCAACTCGGTTCCTCACGTCGCAGGGATTATAGACATAGCTTCTTTACTAGCTTTTGCCTGCTTCTTTTGGTCATCTTGGTACCACCATTAAGTAGCTATGCCGCTCCTAAAGTGGTGGCTCATCAACTGCCTCATGGTGGCCATCACTGCTGTGCCCTTTTTATCTTCTATTATCTCTCCAACAGCCGTGATTTGATAGGACAGGTCCTCAACCAGGTAAGGAGGACTCATGATAGTGGTAGAGTCAGAGCAAGTGGTGTTTATGCGAGCGCTTCCAGAGCGAGGAGTAGCAATGGGAGGAGGAGAGGGCAAGGGACCTGACTGGTACTGGGTCTCGGGACCAAGTGTAAACCTATAGGGATGTGAGTGTGCTGACTCATCTACATCTCCCGAGTAGCACAACATAAGCGACCCCTCCTACTCTTCCTTCCCTTACGATGGGCACGCCTAGGTGATGAACTCTCAGTCGAGAGTTGGATAGTAGGTCCAGCCATCGGTGTAGGAGAGGGATTTGCTGAGGTCCTCTGGGATAGCAGAGAGAAGAATCTCGCTGCCTTCGCATCGGTCATTTGTGCGACAAACTCGTCGAGACTCCCAACAAAGCCATGAGCTGCTAGCAAAGGAGTTCCCCGAGGGGTAGTCACAATGCTACATCCGAGAGGAGTCGGGTAGGCCCCTGAGGTGTCACCTGAGTGGAATCAAAGTCCTCTAAAGAATAGAGATCATGATGTCTCCTCCTACGAGGGTTTCCGTACTCGTCGGATGTGCGATATGATCCCATGTCTAATTTGGGGGGATTGGACAAACGTAGACACAAACACGAAAACAAAAAACAAAAAACAAGAGCGGGTAAGAAGCGAAAAGCATATGAGGGAAAGCATAAGAAGCAAAAGAGAAGGAGAAACATAAGAGAAGGAGAGGGGAAAAGAAGAGAAAGAAAAGGGGAAAAGAGATTGAAAGAGGGGAAAAGAACCAAATATGCATAAGAGAAAAAAGAGGGAAAGCATATGCATAAGAGAAAAAGAGAGAAAGCATATGCTCATGCATAAGCATAAGCATAGGCATATGTTTGAAAGAGGGAAAAAGAGATTGAAAGAGGGGAAAAAGAAGAGAAGGAAGAGGGAAAAAAGAAGAGAGAAAAAGAGCATAAGGATAAGAGAAGGAAGAGGGAAAAAGAGCATAACCATAAGAGAAAAAGAAAGAAAGCATATGCTTATGCTTATGCATGAGCATATGAGCGTAAGAGAAAAAGAGAGAAAGCATATGCTTATGCTTATGCATAAGCATATGAGGATATGCTCATGCATAAGCATAAGCATAGGCATATGTTTAAAAGAGGGGAAAAGAGATTGAAAGAGGGGAAAAAGAAGAGAAGGAAGAGGGGAAAAGAAGAGAAGGAAGAGGAGAAAAGAGATTGAAAGAGGGAAAAAATAAGAGGGGAAAAGAGCATAAGCATAAGAGAAGGAAGAGGGGAAAAGAGATTGAAAGAGGGGGAAAAGAAGAGAAGGAAAGGAGGGAAAAAGACATTGAAAGAGGGAAAAAAAGAAGAGGGGAAAAAGAAGAGGAAGAAGAGGGGAAAAGAGCATAAGCATAAGAGAAGGAAGAGGGGAAAAGAGATTGAAAGAGGGGAAAAAGAAAAGAAGGAAAGGAGGGAAAAAGAGATTGAAAGAGGGGAAAAAGAAGAGGGAAAAAGAAGAGAAGGAAGAGGGGGAAAAGAAGAGAGGAAAAGAGCACAAACATAAGAGAAGGAAGAGGGAAAAAGAGCATAAGCATAAGAGAAAAAGAAAGAAAGCATATGCTTATGCTTATGCATGAGCATATGAGCATAAGAGAAAAAAAGAGAAAGCATAAGCTTGTGTTTATGCATGAGCATATGAACATATGCTCATGCATCAGCATAAGCATAGGCAAATACATATGCTTATAAAAAGAGGAGAAAAAGAGAGGAAAAAAGAAGTGAAAAATAAGAGAAGGAAGAAAGAAAAAGAGATTGAAAGAAGGGAAAAAGAAGAGGGAAAAAGAGCATAAGCATAAGAGAATGAAAAACATATGCATAAAAGAGAAAAAGCAAGAAATATTATGCTTATGCTTATGCATGAGCATATGAGGGAAAGAGGGGGAAAAAGAGAGAGGAAAAGAGGGGAAGAAGAGGGAATAAGAGGAGAGGGGAAGAGAGGGGAAAAGAGGGTTCCTATGCCCATCACTCTAGCTAGCGCATAAGGCGCTAGCTGCAGGGCAATGCAAATAACGAAAATAACAAAATGAAAAAAGAGGAAGCACTTTCTTACCTGGAAAAGTCCCACTTGGTGTGTCGTGGACTAGCCCTACAAAAGAGAGGAAACATACCATTTTTCATATAACTAGTTAGAGGAAGGAGGAGTTTAGAGAAGCAACTTCTCAAAGGGATTGGATTGAGGAGACAAGCATAAGCCTACAAACAAGGAGAAAGCATAAGCCTACAAACAAGGAAAAAGAGGAGGAAGAGAAATACTAAAAAGAGAAGAGGTGAGTCTTCTTTCTTTCACTAAACCTCGTTGTTTGTCCTTAACCTCTGAAAATCAAGCATGAAAATTAGCACATAGCCTTAGCAATACAAGGAGAAACATGCTTCAACACTCACAAAATGAAATCTCACAAAAAATGAACCTACATTACTTAAAGAGACTCACCTTGTTGAAAAACTTCCTTTCACACAAGCAGAGAGGGAGAAGGGTGGACAGGGAGCACAAGTGTTGGGAGAGGGGCTGGGTAGGGTGAAGAGTGGGGAATAGAGAGGAGGAAAGCGAGGTCATCGAATATAATGTGGGAGGAGAGATTTTTGCTTTTCTCGCAATAGAGATGTGAAAGAAAGCGTCACACGGGATTTCAAATTTAAGCGCTCAGTATCACTATATAGCGACGGTAGTCAGTCGCTATATACCAACATTTATATCAAAAAAGCATCGTTATATAGCAATGGAATAGGGAAAAGCATCGCTATATAGCGACAAAATAGAGCAAAGCGTCGCTATATAGCAATGTGGTTCAGGGCACTTATTGTCAAAAGAGAGAAAAGGAGCTCATGGGTGGCTATTTTTTGGATCTTAATAGATTTCCTTGTAGCTCATGTTGTGATTTTGGAAGTGTGCAGATGGAAGGGACAAGTGGAAGCTCGTTAGATGATGCACCAATGCCCGGGAGCGCAGAGTGGCTTACGGAGAGGTTGTATTGTCATTGCACTCATTGTAAGTGAGAAGTACGACATCAACATCGTATTGTCATGCACCACTTGCGGATGTATGGGGAGGAGCCCGAACCAGTACTCACCGTTGGTGTTGCACGTGGTGATGGATCATCGGTAAGTCAATGCTATTTCAGTTCGTGATTAATATTGGATACCATTATGACACGAAACCTTGAGACAAGATCTTATATTTACATGAAATCTTGAGACAGGATGAGGAGGGTGGCAAGGGTGCACATATACCTTCACACTTTGAGCAAGACTATAGTCTCCCGGATGTGTTAGATGATGACAAGTGTATGGTGGACATGATGGATTCTATTTTCAAGGGCACTACATCACATGTACACGTGATGTCAGAGTCTGAGGTCAATATATGAGAGTTGCAATCAACACAATTGTATGAGGGTGCTAGGATGTCTAAACTACGGGCTTGTCTCTCAATCTTAAATCTGCAAGCAAACTATGGGTGGTCAGATACAAGTATATCGGCCTTAATGAGGTTAGCTCCCACATTAATTTGACTCATTATTTGGATATTGTTTGTTTTGAGAATCATCATGTATGTTTGAGAATCATCATTATTCGATGCCTATGTATGTTTGAATTATGACTCTTTTTTATCATTCTCTCTTTTATCCTCTCTTTTTGTCTCTTTTCTCCTCTCTTTTTCTCTCTTATCTCCTCTTTTCGTCTCTTTTCCTCTCTTTTCTCCTCTCTTTCCTTCTCTTTTTTTCTTTTTTATCCCCACTTTTTCTCTTTTCACTTTCTCTCTTTTTCTCTGTTATCTCCTTTCTTTTTCTGTGTTTTTTCTCCTCTCTTTTCTCCTTTTCCTCTTCTCTTTTTCTCTCTTTTTTCTCCTCTCTTTTTCTCTCTTTTCTTCTCTCTTTCCTTCTCTTTTTTCCCATGTGAAGCTTCAATAGCCTACCATTGAGCAAACAAATACAGACTTTTTTCACTCTAATTCAAAGAATACAGGAGTCTGTAAATGTTTGCTCAATGTCAGGCTATAGGATTCTAAGCTTGCTCAATGTCTTATAGGTCTTCTAAGCTATAGGATTAGTGACATGACTTCTTTGTTGCTTTGAGAATCATCATTATTCGAAGCCTATGTATGTTTGAATTGTGATAGGTTCTCCAGAAGATGTTGCCTACACCAAATACCATGCCCGCATCAAGAGATGAAGTGAAGAAGATGTTAACAATGGTGGGTATGGATTATGATACCATCCATGCTTGCCGTAATGACTATATTCTCTTTCATCGTGAGCATGGAGATTTGGCTAGTTGTCTGAAGTGTGGGGAACAACGATATAGAGATGACTTATAGGGTGAGCAACCTGGATCCTCTCCATGAGAGAGGAGGCAGTGGTCAAGGCGAACATTGCCTCTTTTCAAACACCCACAGGGTACATGCGTTTCTTGAAAGGAGCATTTTCAAAGGACAATAAGCTTAGTGGGCTCAAGTCCCATGATTAGCACAAGGTCTTACAGGTATTCTAAGCTGTAGGATTAGTGTACCGATAATCGTGATGCGTTAGTGTAATTATGATTATGTTATAATTATTAACATGACTTCTTTGTTGCTTTGATAGTTCCCCCTCCCAATTACAATAAAAGAGTGCTTACAAGAAGATGTTAGAAATGCTGTATTCAAGATTAGTGGTATTGTGAGGTATGCTTACTATCAAATCGCATTGATTGCATTTTCTTCAATTTAATCTGAATAATTTGTAGACTGATTATGAATATATCTTACATGGGCATGTGAAATAGGTGGATATCTCCAAAAGAGATCTCCATATCGAGCATCGAGAAGGCTAGGGTGGAATCCATCGAAGTCGTATGCTTGCTTGAGAAGCACTTTTTGTCGAGCATTATGACAACTCAAGTGCACTTGCTTGTGCACATAGTGGCCATTGCAGGTACCATTCATAGTCGATAAATGTTTTTTCTCGAGCGGTTTATGAAAACTTTGAAGGGATTTGTAAGACAAAGAAAAAGACCAAAAACAAGCATAGCAAAGGGATGGCTTGTGCAAGAGTCATTAGTATATATCACGGAGTTTCTTGTATCCATGGATCCCGATATGCCAAAAGCTTGGCATAACAAGGATGATGATTGCATCGTTGGCGAGGTTCCCCAAGGAAAAGGGATTGAAAGAAAGATGAGCGAAGAGCAAATGGAGAAATTCAATAAGTTTTGTATCCTCAATAGCAAGGAGATGTAGAAGTGGATTGAGAGATATGAAGCGGCCAAAGCAAAAAGAATGAATGCAAGGAGGAGATTCAGGGTAATGTACAGGCGATCGCAACCATATCCACTGGATCTAACCCTTCTCCCTACTCACATGTCACTTATCATCTGGATGTATGATGCATGTAAGTTTCTTAACTCTTCACGTAAGTAATTAATTATTTGTGGCAATAGACACTATAAAATAGATGCATCTTCATTGTTTTAATGATGCTCTTTTGCAGTACAAAAAGTACAACACATTATGGTCATATGGATGACATTTTTGCTGGAACGGATCGATTCAAAGAGAGTCACGTATGATTGTGGAGTCATGGCTAACTTCATATAAGATAGCCAAGCAAGTGCTTTGGATACATTGCAATCTTCTCTCCTCACAGTTGGATTATTATGGAACCATATGCAAAATCTATGAAATTGATTTCAGACGATTTAGTATTTTCATTTTGGATGTAAGATGGTTTAGAACTATTTACAATGGTCCCCATGCGACAGTGAGAAAAGACAGTAGCGGTTTCTTTGCAACAGACTCCATCAAACTTTGGACCGATGAAAGTGATACTTTTGTTCTTCCCGAGCATTGTGAGCAGGTGCATACTAATGATTTAATTAATCGAAGCTTTCGTTTTTAAAGATCCATTGATACATGTACTTAAGCATAATTTCATGTATGTAATTGATGGCATTTGGCACCCATCTTCAATATAGGTGGTTTTTCATCCGGATCGTTCCGATCCAAGATAATGGTACTTGATCCAAGTTGCACCACAAAGTAAGCAAATTTTTGAAGATAGAGATGTGGATATGGAGATGCCACTACCAATGCCGAATCCAATTGATCCAAATGAATCTAGAGAAGAAGATGAAGATCACAATATGAGCTAAGAGGAAGATGCACATAATGACATCGTACGGGAGGAAGATGGAGATCACGATATTGAGGAAGAAGATGACAATCATCAAGAATCACCACACTTTATTGAAGAAGATAATCAAGTACTCTTAGGTGAACGTATGATGCTAGAGTATGATGATGATATAGGAGATCAACTCGGTATAGAGTTAGAGGTTTGGCATGTTAGACTTGGCTCAAGATGAAGCTGTTGATGTAAATGCTCTTCATTGATTTTTTTCATCTCAAACTGGGACATGAATATATGAGCTTCAAAGGCTTGATGTACATGCTCTTATACTTTTATTCTCTCAAAGGATCAAACATGTATTAAAAGGAAAAAAAATTTGTCATTGGGAAAAACTATCTATTAAGGTCGGTATGAGAAAAAACACTCTCTATAAAATGTTGCTATAGGAAACTGTCTCAATGTCACTTTATAGTGACCATTCACAAGTCTAATAAGTGTCGGTATATAGTGACCATTTACAAGTCTAATAAGTGTCGCTATATAGCAACGCTCTTTAAACGTCGTTATATAGCGATGTTTGCCTAAAGTCGCTATATAGCGACACTTAACGAATCTTGCTTTGATTACTGACGATTAGTGCCCCGTGCACGCTAATCATCGGTCCTTAAGCATTGGAATAGGACCTGTGTGTAGTAGTGCTTGTTCTTCAAATCCTATGTTGCTCATCCACTTTCACATCGATCACTACACTTGAGCCTTATTTATTGAACCACAACTTGCAAGATGTGAAAAAACTTTTTTCTTGCTTTTTCTTTCTTTTTCTTGCTTTTTCTCAGCCAGATGGCCACATGTCCACATATCAAATAAATACATATTAAATAAGCACACGGATCCAAGGAAAATATGTCTACTTTGAACTTTGAAAATATGTCTACTTTGAACTCTAAAAGCTTAGACACTAACGCTTCTCAAGAATTTTAATACAATAGATGAAAGTTTACTCCATGCTAAAGTCAGGTGAGAAGCCTAATTGGACACCTATGAATCCCAAAAGAAATTCACCTTTATCGAGACTTAGATCACATCCCCTAATTTTTTAGCTTCTCTTTTCTTTTTTTGAAGATCGCCAAGGATTGAATTCCTGTTCGTGCATATTGCTGACTCCATTGCAGTGGGAGAGTGTACGCAGTTGAACAACTTTTCCATGGTGCTTATCAGTCTTGAGGCAGGAGGCTTCCTGATCATTCTCGCAAAGCCTCTAGCCAACAAACCGAAAGCTAAAACCTCCTCATAGAAGATGGACAAGATCGCAGTCTGGGAGCCACGTTAGAAATTGTCGTCTTCTTTTTCTTATGTTGTATTGTATCCCTTTCAATTGTGGCAAAGGTGTCCTTGCTCTGTTCAATCCCTTCCACATTTAAATTAGCTTCCACAGCTAGTGAGGTGCCCTCTATCAATCTAAGCCTTTCCTTATTAACGAATTCCAAACAATGTAAATTAGGAATTGACGGAACTGCAAACGGTGAATAGGAACGGAATTTTCACTCTACACTGACACACGTATGGATTGAAATCATCTAGAAAGAATGTAGGATGTAGATTAATGTTGCGCTAGAGCTGATGCTCCTCCAATAGACCCAACCACCACATCAACATAGTTTCACAGTGGAATGACCATGGATGGCCACGCCAAGCATTCTTTCAACTGTCGATAGACCAAACTTTTGGTTTTTTCCTTGGGGGGGTCACTATGTATAAACCCTCTATATCACGTGCGTGCAAGGCCTATATTTAAAATCCCTTATCTGTAAATTTTTTCATTAACAAAATGTACCCCTTTTCTATACAAATCTGTAAAAATTTTCCAAAACTATTTTAAATAGTCCCTTATGTATATTTATTTCTGTAAATTTTAGAAATAGAAAATATCGTTCTGTTGAACTCACGTGATAAGGTTACATATGAGGAGTAACCCCCCCGAGGTTTTTTCTATGTATGATTTCTTAGCATTGCTCAGCATCAAGGATTCAAATCTTCCTTGCAACGCCTATATGACTTACAGGTAGGCAATAAAAGCAAGGATGAAAGGGGTAGAAAGAAGGGATGAATGGCTGGGAAATCCCATGGGAGTGAATGGAGGATCGACTGACAACAATTGATTTAATGTAGAAGATGGTTTGAATGGTTCATGGGAGTGCTTGTTTGGCAAAGAGCACGACCACCCTTAGTCATTACCTTTCTTTAGAAATGTTGGTCAATTCAATGGGAAAATAAAGATTTTCTCTTCGTCGCTCCTCAACCAATAAACACAATGAACCATCTACAACTACACTGAAGCTAATGCTCCTTCAACATATTAATGTTGTGCTCGAGCTGATGCTCCTCCAATAGGCCCAACGAAAGATCTACAACCTACTCTTATTTGAGCTGCAATGACTGTTGCAGCTGTTGCTATAGTTATCCTTGATAACCTTCCCATGTCTTTGCTCATCAGGGCCCAATACGTGCTACAAACCAACAATCCAAAAGCTTAACATGTCAGCTATGTCAAGTGTGATGGACAGTAGAAGGAAGAGGCGAGGATGGATATCATGAGGCGAAGGACAATAGAAGTAATGTTGGAGTGCTAAGAAAAAAAAAATCGACGGCCTTTCTTTGACCAGTATATAGCTCTGGCAGTTGACGTTTGTGGCTCCAAGTCTCTATCTCTTTGTCTATAGATCCACTTACACAGGAACATTGGCTAGTATGTATGGATTTGTAGAATGTCTGAGCAACATCTTCAATAGGTATGCTGCTTGGACGGTGTAGGCAGCCAATAGCCCAAGATAGACAACTGCTGTAAGGGCAACCTAGAACACACAATAACAAAGTGCAAGGCTTTGAAGAAAAAGCAATTCACACTTTCAAAAATAAAGCACAATTCACACCATTAGATCTTTTGAAGTTCAACGTATACTCTTATGACACATGGCTGAAGGAGGGCTTAGAAAACTAAAACTTCCCTCTAGGCTGCCTACCATGATAAAATATTATTCAAATTGATAAGAATGGAAAAGTCCCCATATGCGACAATAAAAAACAATCAATGTCATTGGATGGTCATGCACATACATGTAGGTCATCCATGTTCCCTAGTGTGGAAAGAGTGGTGCAAGAGTGCAAAGCTCCATTACAAGATGTATTCTAATTACTTTCATCCATCTATGCAAGTAAATTTTTCAATTTTCAATTTATAAGTAATAACGATGAAACTAGATATTGCATAAGATTGCCCAACTTTCCCGCCTAGTGCATCCCTTTAGTTTCCCTACTTTGAGACTTAATTCCCCACCAAGGCAATGGTGATGGCTCTCTCAACTCTGAGGGAAGCTACGATGTTTTAGGGTGAGCCTAGCTCCTCACAGCTATGGCTTCCAACAACACCCTCAATTGGTAAGCTCATAATTGATTTGCCTCTTTTGCATCCCTTTTCTTGCTAATCACTCTAAACATGCCTACATGCAGGCCTCAAAATATTTTATATACGCTACTCCCAATCCAAGCTTCGCTTTACAAAAATTGCAGTTACAACTTGTGAGAGTTTTGTAGACAAATCGAGATCCTATGGGTAGAATACTGGGAGATGTTGAGGCGCAACACGAAGAATGTAGAGAAAGGATTATCCACTTCAATCTAAAGCCTCAAAACATTTTGCTAGACGCCCGAGTTTCCAGCCAAGGTATTGGATTTCATCCTTGCAAAGGAAATGAATCGAGACCAAACTTGAGTGGTGACAAAAGTTCATGGGACACCCGGTTACATGGCACCAGAGTGGCTTCGATAGTTGGGTGTGAATGAGAAAAGCAATGGTTACAATTTTGGCATGGTGGTTTTTAAGATTGTAAGCAACAGAAGAAACATCAATCTGGCATTGGCGTCAGTAGGCTATAGGCTGGTATTTCCCAGCTATGGCAATGCGCAAGAGACAAGAGTGCTAAAGGATGGTTGAGCTCCTTGATCCCAGATTTTCAACAGTGCCAGTAGATCAAAGTTGATCAGGAAGCTATGATTGAAGAAGAAGTTTGGATAGCTTTAGAAGTTGTAGAGCAAGCTCCTCGCTATTGCCAATAACGAAACCCATGAAGATGGGCTTGGAAATGAGGTGAGTCTTGTTGCTCATTCCCGATTCCTGACCTCCATAGAACTTCTCATCTCTTCAGTAGGTACCTTCTTGTCCATCTCATTGGTAACTTTATGTTAGAGCCTTCTTCTTTTGTTGGTTCATAAACAGGCCGACACGCCATGCGTTGAAATGTTTTTTAGAGGTGGAGCTTCCGGATGCAAGTAAGTGGGACATGGATGCCATGGGAATGAAGAACGACAGTGCCTATTTAGTGAGAGTTTCGATAATGCTACCAATTCAATATCTTCTCATAGTGGATCCATAAGGGACATAGCATAGGCACCCATATCTTTGGGTCATCATGTCTACACCATGTCTGGTCTCACAACTTGCAAGGCCTTCTTTCCTAGGTACATTTTTGCTTCTAGTCTATCCATTTATGTTTTCTTGTCCATTTCGAATGGCTCTAGTATCATACAATGCCTCAAGACTCTTCCATTCAAGAGTTTTGGTAGTATGGTACAATGCCAAGGCCCTTCCATCCACCATCTTTGATATCGTACAATGCCAAGGACATGCCATCAAGCAAAGACTCCTCAAGTCCACTTTCACCTTTACCATTTTATTTGTTGTAAGAGCCTTTGTGCTCTTTTGCAATACAAGATTTATATTGAACTAGCTTTAAGAGATGGACACATGTCTTTAGGATGTTATTAAATTGTGTTGTTTTGCTCTTGGATTTTAATGCCTCAATCAAGGGAGCATTGTGCCAATCTCAGCATCTTGTAGTATCCATTCCTAAGAAACTGGGAATCTATGTCATCCCTCCTAAAAGTTGAATGAGTGAATCGGGCTCTGTACTACTCTAGGGCTCTTTCTTTCATAACTTTCTCTAACTTTGTTTACTTACCCTTTATTTTTTATATGCATTATCTTTTAAGTATTTCCCTCATCTTGATTTGGAACGTTCTTTTGGATAGCATGTAGCACATTCATGTGCCTCATTCAGAATAAGGCTTTTCTAGTATCTACTCAGTTGTAGCCAGCCCTAGTGTTCAGTTCTATTCTTTAAGTGATTTGTCAAGGCCATAAAGCAATAAACAATAGATAGTTAGTCGTCCATGTACATCTGTTGACACACCACAGTCCAGATGCACATCATAGCTGAGAGAGGCTTGGAGAAATGAGACTAACGAATGGGCAAGAGCAGCACTAAAGTGGAAAGGGCAAGCTTTCGAATCCCATTTTGAAGGTCAAGAATGAACGTTTTCATGTTTTTAGCCCTGCATCCTTCATTTGGTTGAAAAAAATGTACCTATAGACTTCTAGTCATGGAAATGGGACTCGATGGCCACCATACTTTGCAATGGACTTACGATCACTTACGTTGAGGCCCATGCAAAATATCACGTCTACCAAATCCCATTTGCATTGTCAGGAAATAACATTTCCATGTTTTTACCCATGTATGCTTGCCCATGGATCCTCTCTTCTAGTTTTAGAAAATGCATCGGTGGTATTGTAGTCATGAAAATGGACCTATAGTGTCCTCAATATAGCTCCGTTTTCAAGACTAGAAGACCACCAATGCATGTTTTTAAACCAGAAGAGAGGATGCATGGGCACAATTAGGAAATGCTCATTCTTGACCATGGAAACGGGATCTAATGGCCATTATATTTTGCACAAGCCTCATAATGGCCATCGGGTCCCATTCAAATTGTCAAGAATGAACATTTCCATGTTCTTGCCCATGCATCCTCTCTTCTCATTTAAAGAAATGCATTGGTGGTCTTCTAGTTATGCAAATGGGACCCAATGGCCATTATACTTTGAAATATACTTAAATATACCTCCATCAAGGAGTGTGCACAATATCATGGTGGCCATAGAATCCCATTTGCATGGTCAAGAATGAACATTTCCATGTGTTTGCCCATGCATTCTTCTTCTAGTTTAAAAACATGTGCCAGTAGTCTTCTAGTCATGCAAATGGTATCTGATGGCCATGATACTTTTCAAGGGACTTAAAATATCTACACTAAGGCCTATGCAAAATATCGTGGCCATCAGATCCCATTGTCATGGTCAAGAATGAACAATTCCATATTTTGGCCCTTGCATCCTCTCTTATGGTCTAAAACAATGTACTAGTGGTCTTCTAGACATGCAGTTGGGAACTAATGACCATGATACTTTGTAAGGGACTTAAAATCACCTAAATTAATGCTTGTGGAAAATATAATGGCCATCGGATCCCATTTCTAGCTCAAACATGAGCATTTCTATTTTTGCCCATGCATCCTCTCTTCTCATTTAAAGAAATTCACCAATGGTGTTCTAGTCATGCAAATGGGACCCGTTGTCCATGCAAACTTGAAAGAGAATTAAACTCACATGCATTTTAGGCCCGTGAGAAATATCATGGCCATCCTATCCCATTTGCATGGTCAACAATGAACATTCCCATGTTTTCTCTTCTGGGTCCAAACGATGCCTCGGTGGTGTTCTAGTCCATGAAAATGGGAATCGATGGCCATGATACCTTTCAAGGGACTTGGAAACACCTACATTAATGCTGATGTGAAATATAATGGCCGTGAGATCTCATTTGCATGGCCAAGGTTAAACATTTCAAGGTTTTTGCCCATACATCCTCTCTTTTGGTTTAAAGAAATGCACCGTTGGTCTTCTAGTCATGCAAATGGGACCTGATGACCATGATACTTTAAAAGTGACTTACAATCACTTACATTGAGGTCCCTATAGAACATCATAGCTATCAAATACAATTTTCATGGTAAACAATGAGCATTCCCATGTTTTTGGCCATGCATCCCCTCTTCTAGTTAAAATAAAAGCCTAGGTGGTATTCTAGTCATGCAAATGGGAATCAATGGCCATGATACCTTGCAAGGGACTAAAAATAAACTATATTGAGGCTGTTCAAGATATCATGGCCATCGGATCCCATTTGAATGTTAAAAAATGAGCATTTCCATGGGTTTGGCCATGCATCCCCACTTTTGGTTTAATGATTTGCCTCGATGGTATTCTAGTCATGAAAGTGGGAATCAATGGGCATGATACTTTTCAAGAGACATATTATAACTATATGAAGGTATGTGCAAAATATCATGGCCATCAGATCCCATTTGCATGGTCAAGAATGAACATTTCCTTGTTTTTGCCCATGTGTCCCCTCTTTTACTTATAAAATTCCTAGATGGTATTCCAGTCATGCAAATGGGACCTGCAAATGGGACCCAATCACCATGACACTTTGAAAGTGAATTTATATAACCTAAATTTAGGTCCTTGAAAATAATCATGGCCATCGTATCCCATTTGCATGGTCAAGAATGAACATTTCCATGTTTTTGCCCATGCATCCCCTCTTCTAGTTCGAAAAAATGCCTCGATGGTATTCCAGTCATGAAAATGGGACTCTATGGCCATTTTTACTTTTTAAGAAACTTTAAATCACCTAATTGAGGTCCTTGCAAAATATCAAGGCCATTAGATCCCATTTGCATGGTCAAGAATGAACATTTGCATGTTTTTGCCCATGCACCCTTCTTATGGTTTAAAGAAATGCACCTGGAGTCTCCTACTCATGCAAATAAGATCCGATGTCCACCATAATTTTCAATGGACTTACCATCATTTAAATTGATGCCCATACAAAATATCATGGCCATCACATCCGATTTTCAGGTCAAGAATGAACATTTCCACGTTTTTGCAAGTGCATCCTTGCCCTTGCTTCCTCTCTTCTGATTTTAAAAAATGCATCAATGGTCTTGTAGTCATGCAAATGGGACCCGATGGCCATAATACTTTGAAAGGGACTTAAACTTACCCACTTTGAGTGATGTGCAAATTATCATGGCCATTGGATCCTATTTGCATGGTCAAGAATAAACATTTCAACGTTTTTGCCCATGCATCCTCTCTAAGTATGATTTTTCTTGGAGTTGAAACCCATGAGCTTAGAGTTCTGAGCTTACTTCCTAGGAGATTTCACAACACAACATTTCTTGGGGAAATAGTACAAGATTTTATAGGATAATTCCAAGTGTCATGAAGATTAACAACACTAGTTCATGATTAGAAAGCTAAAGTTGCATGCAAGTCATAGAGCAATCCAAATGGTAACATAGACTATGTTGTCAAAAAAATACATAGTGCAAAAAACTTAGCATAGAACTTTTGCCTATATAGCATGTTGTAAAAACCATACATTATATTACATAAAAATTAGCATGTTCATAATAAGATATCGTGTACCACAAATGAACTATGTGCACCATGACTCGTATATATGACTAAAAAAGAAATCCAAGCACTACATGTCCATATCATGATCTCATGTTTACTGTGATTGATATATATGGCAAAAGACAATTAACCTTACCTTAGCATCTCCATATCATGCTAACATATAGCACAATCAAACTATGTCCATAGCACATCAAACTTAACAAAATATCATGTAGCACAAGTGAACTATGTGCACCATGACTAGTACATCTAACTACAAAAGTAATGCAACTACATATCCATATCACTATCTCATGTCCACTGCAACCAATGTAGTGAAAAAAAAACTAATACAAACTTAGCATGTCCAATGCCACCATATAGCACAAGAAAACTATGTACATAGCAAGGTGGAGCCCTATATGTCACTCTCTGAGCCATATCATCAAATATGAGAATAAGTGGGTCATTGTCCATAGATAAAGAAGAATGCCCAAACTTGAGTGCTATTCTCATGCATGGCCTGATACCTCTCCAAACACCATAACAACACCCCCTCTAGGACACAAAAACTCCATAAACCATGACAAAAAGTTCGGACTTTTCTCAAGCCTCACATGACATGTCTCTTTGCATTCCTTTTTTAGTTGATCTGTTAATGGCAAGTAATGAGAAAGCATGTAGTCACTAAGACTCAATCACTAGTACATGCCTTGTGGGAAACACATTGCAATGCCATGACATGAAAAGCTATAACCTACAAAAGGGAACTCAAACATTATTTAACAAACCAAATAATCAACATCACCTCACCATAATCATGTTGTTGAGAAAAATGGCATCCTCTAGCGATGGCGGTAGGGATAGGGCCCCCCCTAGCGATGGCAGCAGCGACAAGGTCTCCCCTAGCGATGGCAGTGGAAAAGATAGGGTGGGTGCTCACCCTACTAAAGTAAACCCCCTCTTTTCTAGTGAACTTGAGTTGCCAGCCTTGAATCATGAAAACAATAGTAAGACAGTCTACATCATGCAAGATCTTGAACAAGCCAAAGAAAATACAAAAGATGGTATGACAATGGGCTTCACATTCCAAGTGGCAGATAGAGACATGCAAAACGCTGGTGGAACTGTAACCATCAGAGAACTACTAAGCACTTTTAGAACTACCCTCGATAGCTTCCCATCATCCTCAAGAAAAAAACGATAGAAAAGACTAAAGGAGTCACCTTTTCAGCGTCAAAACGAACACACCAGTCCAATGGAGCTCCATGACAAGATTTGGTGCAGTAGGCCCAAGCAGGGGTGTCCATGTAGGACGTGTCGAGAGGCTCCTACATTGGAGTTGTTCAAGGTGGGGGAAGGAACCTCTTCAAAGTGCCGCAGGACCCAAAGCAAACTGCATGGGAATAGCTCACCCCAAGGGCCAAACGAATCTTTGGCGCAACACCTCCAGCACCGGACCCACTAGCATAGATGGAAGCATCTCAAAGATACACTACCTACCATGAAGGTCCACAATGGAATACTTAATGAAACAACCCAATGGCTATGTTCCTGTGTGGTTGTTGGATACATTCATGGCCTTCATCCTCCCACGGTGTTCCTAGAGGGATGGGTTAGGAATTTTTGGTCGTGCAAAGGATTAAATGTCACAAGGATTTGCTTCCTAAGGAATGGGTATATTGTTTTTCTCTTTGAGAAGGCTGAGATGGTGATGAAAGTTGTGTAGAAAGGTGCGTCGACAATCAGAAACCAACCCCTCTTTGTACAGCTATGGGGGAACCTCATTTAATCCTAACTTACCTCTGCCTGCCAAAGCGCCCATTTGGGTAGAGTTTCCAAACCTTCTACTGTCTCTCTTCCCCCAGTTGGAAGTGCTTTGTCTCCCTCTTGGCCATTTTTTAGGATTAGAAATGGAAAGATTCATAAGTCCTAGAGGAAATCCGCCAGCCTGTGTTCTTATGGATTTGTCTATAGATCCTCCCAATGCCATTTGTTTGCTGGATGGCAACGAGTCTTAACTTATACAAAAGGTGTTCTACAAGAACATCCCCAACTCATGTTTCCTCAGTGGATTGGGTGGACACTTTATAAAAGATTGTCATGCCCGTAGCAGGCATGGTAAAGAGAAGCAAGCTGAGAGTAGTAAGGAGCCAGAGGCACCGTAGAAGACAAGGGTATAGGAACCAACTCCTTTGCCATAGGAAGAGAAATAGAACCAGAGTAAAGAGAGATGGGTAGAGATAAAAAAGAAAGGTAAACAGATAGAGGAAGAGAGGACCATTGGAGAGAACATCAAGATAGTTCAGGAGAAGAGGATTGCGTCCCCAACAGGCAGGATTTTGAAGCTCAATTAGAGCAAGCTGAACATGAAGCTATTTCATAGGATGAACAGCCTTTCACCCTAGTGAAGGGGAAAAGAACAATTCAACTTGAAAAAATATTGAATAGCTCCCACCTAGATAACCCAACCAAGAAGAGTTTAGCAGAAAGAGAAAAGAGGAGGTTATCTAGAGGCTTTGCGTTATCCCCTCAAATGAGCTCGATCAACTTCAAAAAGTTGAGGAATAAAAGCTCCACCCAATGATGAGTAAAAAACAAGATTCATGTCTTTGAGTAAATGTTCAAGGGATATCATATAACTCGAAGCCCCTAGTTTTTGAAGGAATTAAGAGATCTACTAAACTTTACATGCAGAGATATAGATCTCACATAAAATATCGAAAGACAGTGTGAGTTAACTTTGTATGTAGAACTTGGAATATATTGCTTGAATTGAAAGAAGACTAGAACCTCCACGCATCCCTACGGGGCCTATTGTGGAGGTTTACAACATCTGACTAATAGCCACATAGGATTACAAGTTCATAGTAAAGGGAGGTGACACACAGTTGCAACCTTCCCTCAATGGAGATGGAGAGCTACTACACAAGTAGCTTGACACAAGCTCTCAAGCAAGGGCCACACAGGCCGAGAGCACGCCAGATAAAAGAGACGACACACGCTTAAGACTCAGGACACTCCTACACAAGAAGCTATTCACACCAATCTACTCACAGTAGATATAGAAGTAGGATGACTCCTCCAAACCATCTTCAGAGGTCAGCAACAGCTCACACCAATTATCTGCATCATCTCCTAGAGATGCCAAGGAGCTAGTCTCTCTAACTCTCATGGGAGAGGCAAGAGCTTCATGAGCCGACTAGGAAGAAGGTAGTCAACAAGAGTATTTTCCACAATACAAACACTTACGAGTATCATGACCTTTCTTCTTGTTGGAGACTGCATAAGCTCTTGAATCATAAATGTGTGCATTTGATCTTTTCTCCTCATTGTCCCATGCTGGGATTTGATTAGCATCATGCGACCATTCCTTCGGTCTCTTCTCTATCCCAGCAACCATACCCCACAAGTTTTTCTGCATGAATAGAAGTCATGTCACCAATTGCCAAGAGGGAAAGTTCCTGCCATTGAAAGTCACAAGTATTCCACCAACTTTTTAATTCTCCATAGTTACTGATTAAAAATCTCAAGAAAACACGCTTCTGCTAATAGGACTAGTGGTGAATGTCTTCTAGTTGCACCATGGTTGCTTCATGGTCTTCTTCGCTTGCTTGGCACGAAAGGTAATGGACAAACTCTTGCTCGGCTATGCAATATTCTTCTAGACATGGATGCTCCTCTTTGCCCTCACGATCTCCTCTCAATCTAGAAGCTTTTATACCAAATGAAGGAATTAAGAGATCCACTAAACTTTACATGCAAAGATATAGATCTCACATAAAATATCAAAAGACAATGTGAGTTAAATTTGTATGTAGAACTCGGAATATATTGCTTGAATTGAAAGAAGACTAGAGACCTCCATGCATCCCTATGGGGTATTTAAGTATATCTTTGTTAAAAACATCCACCTTCCCACCATCTCCATGCATGCGTCTCTTTTGCTAGGTCTTTTATTCTTAAATACACAAATAACCCCTTCCTATTTTGAAATATGGATAATTTCTCGAGGGCAACAACATATTGAGCATTATCTTGAAAGAATCATTGCATAAGGTCATTCCAAGGCTACATGATTTACACACGAGTTTCAAGCCAATATTCCCACCACGTTGGATCTAAAATATGGCCAGCATAATGAAGAGTGTTATGTATGCGATCATATTGCTTTCAAAATCTCTTCTGAAGTATTGCATGACGAGTGATAGTGTAGTGAGTACTTGCATTTTCTTTCAACAAATCGTGCTCAGTAGTCCACTAAGCCATGTAGACATTGCCCTTTCATGCCTAGCCTGATGAATGATATGGGTCTCATTGCATGCATTGCATTCTCTATTTTCTCCCAAAAGCTAGGAAATATTACAGAGAACCTTTATTTCATTGAAATCTGTGTGAGAATTTTGTAGAGTTGACTCAACTATCCACTCTACTACTTCTACACTATAGAATGTCTTTGATGCCTCTACACTGTACAATGTGTGAGAAATCTATGTGAGAATTTTGTGAAGTTGACTCAGCTATCCACTTTGCTGCTTCTACAATGTACAATGTCCCTGCTGCTTCCACACTGCACAATGTCTCAGTTACAACCCCTTGAAGCTTGACCAAATGCTCTAGCATTATATAGTTTGTTCCAAAGCTTGTTTTGCCAGGCTTCAAAAGCCTTTGTGACTTCTATGCACCTCGGTGGCCTCTAAATATGCCCAATAATCTTTTGTGGTTCACAAAGTATAACACTACACCCCATCCATAGTTGATTTGAACCATTGCTAGTTCGATGATTTGTACTAGTCTTCAAATACAAGATCAAGACAATGGCAAGAGCATGGCGATGTCGAATACTCATATTTCTTTTAGTTATAATTTTCCCAAATATTTGATAGTTCTTTACATTATTAGTGATTATTTGAAAAATGTTAAAGGACCCCACATCCACAATCGCATTACCTAATTGTTCATCAATGTAGTCCCCTGTCTTGGCATGGCCACTTGTGTCAATGGACTGACAAAAGGCCCCACACTTAAATGTTATGACCATTATATTAATTAGAGGCCTTTTCGCGCCATTTTTCCACCCATTGCTGACAATAGTACAAATTATTCTCTCAATACCATCATATACAACTTGTTGCATCTAATCTTTCATCTTCTCATAATAGACATTTAAGTACCTATGTTCTGGACAACATGGTAGCTTGGCATTGCAAAATCTGGATCATCCCTTGCTATAGACACCATGGATCTTTTCCAATGTGGATTTTGCACCATGCTCTAAGGATACCCAGTGCGACAAATAGCCTCGAGGATGCGTTGCTGTGCTTTCTCTCTATGTTGCTATTTGAAAGAGGCTTCCAATGATCTTTGTTGCACTCATGCACGTGGTTATGGATGAGACACATTGTTGCATTGTTTAGTTTCCATATACACCATAGAGCAACTTGCTGTGTGTGTCATCGAACCTACACCACTATTACAAGGTCTCACATTTTGCAAAAAACCATTTACAATTTTACACTCAGCATCTTGGGATCTTTGAGGTGTGACTATACCATTGGTTGTGGGCTGGGGTTGTTGGTGTGCTACTATATAATTGACTTGACTGTCTACACCTCTAGGTACATCTCTAGCTAGAATGGCCGTTACTCTCTCAACTCCTAGGCCCTTTCATTTTACAATTTTCTTTTGAGGATCACCTGGCAAATGCCTTTGCATTCTTGTGCCAGACCGTGTGTAGTCTTTATGGAAAATGTTGCGTTTCCACATTTTTTTAGTTAACATCGTAACATAATCCTGATCCTTTGTTGGATTTCACCCTCCCTTCTCTAGAGCCATGGTTGCTGGCAAGGCTGTAAGAGAAACATTGGCAAATTGGAATGAGTAATATGTTGATCTTTCTATATTTATGTGTATAGCATATAATTTGAGAGTCAGACAAATAGCAATCTTTGGTTTCAAGTTGCACATCTAGAAACTAGATGTGGCAAAACTAACTTAGGGATATAAGCTTGCTAGACCTCGAGAGAAATCATCAAATTTTCTTGCCCCCTCCTGACGTGATCGGATGATCATGAACATGGTTATCTGCCTATTAAAATCATTGTGGTATGGCACCCTGCCTTTTCCCACATCCCTCTCGCTCTCTTTTGAGTAAGCATCTCTCTGCACCATGATCATTCACAACATTATACTCTATTGATCAATGTCCATATTTCACACACACGAGTGCAATACCTAGTGTTACTTACATGATCACTATCATGTAATTCTTTTTCTCTACTCTAAGCTAGCATATGTTCTATCTACTAACCCACAAGTATCTCTAGACTATTATAAACAAGTGTGGAGTCATGGGCTAGAAATTGCACCATATGATTATAAGCCTATGTATACTACAATATATCAAGTGTATTTGGTTACTATCTACAACGAGCGACTTATTTGTGGAGTTGGTATAGAAGCACTTGATCTTCTTCTTTCTCTTTTTATCATCAGAAGAAGATGGGTTACCATAGTCCTTACCCTTACCTTTCTTTGATCTAGCATAGAAAGCCGAATCTTCTCGAGTCCTTGTCTTTGGACGCATCTCCTCCTGCAGAAGCATCGCGCTGAAATCCTCAAAATTGAGGGGCAGATGTCTGTTATGCCTATTCAGCACCATAACAAGACCGTCGGACTTTGGTGGGAGAATCCGTATGCACCTTCATGCTAGATTCTCGTTGGTAATGGTGATGCCAATCGCAGTCATCTGATCGCGCAGATTCTTCACCCTGGTGATGAACTTCTTTATCGCTTCAGACTCAGACAGTTTCTCGTTCACGAGTTGATTCTCCAGATTCTGAATCCACGTCTGATTCGTGGTCTCGTACTGATTTTTCAAGACCATCCATGCCTCCTCTGCTATGGTGAGATGTTGAATTAACGCCATGACAGAATCACTTACACTGTAGACAATAGAACACACGCGAGAATCTCATCTGTATTTGGTACTATCTGTTGTGCTGCATTGGCCAGATTTGACCTCGGGACCGCTTCATGTCCACCCCAGTAGCAGTATCCCAAAGCTCGTATGTGCTTAGGATGGTCTTTATCTTGAACTTCCAGAGTGGATGGTTAGTGCCATCCAACTTTCCACTTTCGCCGAACGGTGGGATTCGTAGTCTTGCGGATTGGGCCATCTCTCACAATCTGCTCGCAAACAGAAACACACTACCAAATCTTCTTGCTAGAGTCCAGGCTCTGATACCATGTAAGAAAACAATACAACGTCTGTGCTCAACAGATAACAGGATCTCGTACGTGCAAGAAAGAAAAGTAGATAGTATGGAGAATTAAAAATTTGATTACTGTAGAACTGATACAATAGATGGTGTTGCCTCCCAGCTGTGCGCTCTTGTGAGAGAAGCTTCGATGGTGATCTAAAAACAGTTTAGGACAGAGGTTGGATGCTAAGGAATCAGGGTTGCTGTAGCTAGTGATGAAATGGGCTTCATGGGCTTGCTCTTATATAGCCACCAGTCGTAGTCGGTTAGGCTCAATTGGGTGACCGACCCAGTCCGCCCAAAATGGCCGACTCTAAATAGGCCACCGACCACATGACAGAACCGGTGCACAAAATAGAGCAACTAACCTACGATTACCATTTGGCCCAGAGCCATCCGAGATCATTTGGGGCTCCAAACGGGCCCCGCAACTCGAGAGTGGGCTGCCCCGGGAAATGCTCCGTCTACCCTCAATGCGGTCAGTCATGGGATGCCTTCCCGCACTTGCATGTAGCCTAGTTGGCAGTGTGCCAACTCCGTCCAGCCATCAGGCCACACATGGCTCCCATCTAGTGTCCAAACCAGGACCTACCGGATAACCAAGCTACTCAAATGCCTTCTCCTCATATGGGAGGCTTACAAGTAGAGTTAGCTGGTTCCCACGTAGTTACATGAGAGTGGAGCATTGATATCTAACAACTCCAAAAACTTGATCATTGGCAAAACCTTTTGCTTCAAAAAGCACATGACTACACTCCAATAATAAAGTTACTACAGATTGCACTTACGAATTTAGTGCAACCTACACACAATGCAACCCTTTATTGTCTAATAGCATATGTTTGAAGGTTGGTTGAACTGGTAGACTTACACATCAAGAATACATGAAGATCTATTACGACTGTGTGAGAGTATTTATACATCTTCTCAATCAGCAACTCTTTCATGGAATCTTCCTGTATGTCCATTGAACTTGGAAATTCAATGCATTCCTAAAGCATAATGTGTTCTATAAACTTAGATTCTTTTTCATTTGTATTTCTTGTGACAGGATTCGTACATAACATTAGTAGCCAAACTTTATGATTAGCAAGCACACGTGCAAATTATTTTTCACATAACAAACATCTAAAACCTCACATGGTGAATGTATAAGTAGTTTATATCCCCAAAAACATGTGTTTGTATCAAGATTACATAGACTCATATTAACTTTCACCTTGTAATGGTTTCTCTTAGGCATCAATTACATGGTGTGTTACACTACACTCTGCATTTTCCAATTGAATGTTTTTTCAAAGCTCACCCACTTTCCCAATGAGATTGTTAACTTCTTTAGCATCTGTGATAGCGGGTGGAATATGAACATTTTTGAATTCAAGCATTGCATATTTCACACCTGCAAACTAAGCTAGTGATGAATTTATCTCAATTAGTTGATCCACAGATACCTACAAGGCATCCTTCTCCATCTCATTTCAACAACATTGCAATTTCTTTTCTTCTATCGAGCAACGTCTCCTTCAAACTGACTCCCCCACTTAGCAAATCCACCACATATTGGTTCTCTGGATAGAATTTGTGCACGAGTTTCATAGTGTAGACTTCATCCCTAACATTCTGCACATCATGAATCCTAATCTTTGTAGGTGATGGGTTTTCAAGGTTGTCATCTTCTTCATCATCCTCCAAAGAAATAGTTGATGAATCAAACACGAGGTCATGAAATGCTACGAGCTTTGGATCCTTGCTAATAAAAGCCACCGTGGTTGCCCTTGTGTGCTTGTATCAAAGTCATTGTCCAAAATACTATGCTGAATACAGCCCTAGTTTGATGATAGGTGATCCAACAACAATATTCATATGTTTTTGGTTCACCAGAATGAGTCAACAAAACATAATTGAAAGGAGAAAATCACTTACCCCGTAGACCTCAAATTTATGCAATCCATGATGATGAGGAATATTACTTTCAGGATGACATTTCTGGAATAGATGAGAAAGGGCATCCTGAAGAAACCCCCATATCAAGGAGACAGTTTACAAGGCATGGTAAGAAAAACAAGGTTCGTATGCTTGTTCGCCACCCACATGAAAAGGAAAAAATTATTTCTCTGATTGATCACTTGGATGTTGAACTTTAAACTATTGCACATGAATTGGAGAGGGTAAACACTTCATTAACAAATGCAATGGTTAGGAAGAGCAGTTTAGAAAGTGTAAGTGCAGTTGTGAAGCAACTTAGAGCAGAGAAGGAGAAATCAGAGATTGAATTGCGATCCTTGTAGCCAAACTCTACAGATACAAAGAGGATGTTTGAGCTACAATTACCAATTGAACATCTCTCTAAGGCCCTGGCGCACTTGGATACCGGACATGCTGAGAACAACTTGTTTGATGCCCATGCATGTGCATCCAACTTTTACTATCACTAGTCCCATCTTGAGTTGAGTTTTTATATATTCATTCAATAGTTCTAAGACTTGTTCCATGTTGTATCATGTTTGTAGGCTGTAGTTGACCTGCACTTAGAGCATGGCCAGCATGCTTTGTAGGCTACATGTGACTTGAAGAGCAAGGGACAGTTTGTACTTGCCCCTCCTCATCCCCAACGTGTAGTAAAGGGCCAAATCAATATTGTAGGGTGGTGCATAGGTTGTGAGATGGCCCTTGAGCATGACAACACCATGATGTTGGTAAGCTTTCCATGCAAACATAGCTACCATATTCTGTTCTGTGCCATAACATGCTCCATGGCTCATCATGAAGGGATTCCAGTTGCATCTACATAATTGATGATGCTGTGAAGACCATGGTTGGGATATTGGTGGACAATGATACCAAAAAACCTCCTATTGGTATGCAATCTGCAACAATGACTATTGGCAAGGATCTATCTGGTAAGAACCATGGTGTAAGGTTGAATGTCTCAAGTTTGCTAATAGACCTCAAATTCAACATACCTATGTTTTGAGCACATCTGCTGTGATATTACCTCCCTTGTGTGTTAGAATATCTGCCAACATATCTGTCAAAATATATGTTAGCATGTCAGTTAGTGAAATTGTGTGGTTAACATGTGTGCTATTAGAACACCTACCATTATAGCATTTGGTGCTGTTATAAGAACATCCATCTATTAGCATACGTGGAACCATATCCATTAGCACATATTGTTAGCATACATGGTACCATATACATTAGCACAACATCTGAACATTAGCACAACTTATGTTAGCACACTATCTATTAGCATAAGTGGAACCACATTGCTATTACCACAATGTATGTTAGCACATCTGTCTGTTAGCATACATGGAGCCATATCCATTAGCACATATTGTTAGCATACGTGGTACCATATCCATTAGCACATATGTTAGCACATATATTATTAATAGGTTTTTTATTAGCACTTGTAGCATATCTATTATTTGCATATGTGCTAATTATCATCTAAATTAGTATATCTATTATTAACATATCTATTATTAGCATATGTGCTAATTAGAACATATATTATTATCATGTATGTTATTAGCAGATTTGTGCTATTAACATATTGTTAATAGCACATCTATTATTGGCATATGTACCAGTTAGCATAGATTTAAGTATTCTATTAGCCGCATCTACTAATTAGCATACATGCACTTTAGTAGGGCAATACTTGAGGCTCCTCGAGAACGTGCACCAGGTGTTTGATGTAAATATTTCTGCCAACTCTTTCTTGGCACACGTCCTTCTTGTTGGGGGAAACATGCCTCTCGGCGTCGCAAAATCATTATACAAGTTGGGCTAGGGCGTTGTTCCTTCCAACATGCATCCAATGAGAATAGTCCATTACCATCACCAGCCTGTCACCAGCCCATGCATAGAATCTAGGTCTTGCCTCCTACAAGCTATGCATAGGAACTTGAAGTAATCTTTGAGACCTTTTCCAAGGAAATGCACTGATTGGAGTTCATCACCATAGTCAATGCACTTTTGTTCAAAAACAACTCATCTTTGGAAGCTAGTTGCTTTACAATGGCCAGTGTACTGAGAACATTGTCAATGAGGCATGCTTGAACGTCACCTATTTCTCTTGATCAAAGGTCACAAAGACATTGGACCCGAGGTTGTTGCAATATTGAATTGAAAAGTTCTATCCTGAGTTCTGCACACATGCCAATCATCATTCTATCAAAAACATTAACAATTTTGTTAACAATTCTCCGCTTCTACAAGTCATCAAATCCATGTATAGTACTCTCTTTTGTTTACAGCTTCCTAATCCCTTATGACATTGTCCCATATTGTTGGTTCAATGGATCTTACCATGTTGCCTTGTATTGGCTCACCTTCTTGGTAGCTCAAATGTAAACCCAAAACCTGCAATTCAGTGTAGGCTAGAACTAAGCAATGCTCTGAACGGTCAATGTGCATATATTATGTGGCATACTACAACAACATAGCATATAATTTCAATACATAGAGATGGGTCACAACACGTATGCACTATACAACATTATCTGTGCTATACAAGGCTATACACCCCATAAAATCTGCTACATAGCGCACAGTTTGAGTGCACACATAGATGTGGAGCTATGTATACTCTATAGCTCATTGTTTGTGCTACGCAAACCTGTATATATAAGACACTTTCAATATACATAGATGCGGCACACCATGTATGCTATATAGTACACTATTTGTGCTATTCAGCTCGCAAGTCCTACCTCAAAAGGCTTCAGCTTTCATTGATCCCATTATCAATTGCTTAGTCAAGCTAATAGAACAGTCTTCCTAGTTGTGACTTTAAATTTGATGTAGAGATAATTAACTTGGAGAGGGTAGGACTTGGACAAAAAGCTTTTGATATGAAGATTGTTTTCAAGGACTTTAAAAGCAGGTTCCTAGCATCATACTTCAGGTCCTAACTAGCATTAACTAGCATATGACATTCCATATCTTCAGCACATGAAAAGAAACCCACTATATAACCTTCCATGAAATTATAGATATCTCCCATACACTTAGGAGATAGTAATGCTATATGTAATCCATTCTTCCTCTTCATCTTGTTCCACTGGCTATCGAATTGTATTTGAAAAGATCTATAATTTCATTAAAGGCTAGCACGCAACACAGGCTTCCATGAAATTATAGATCTCATGTATACTTAGGAGATAGTAATATTACCTCAAAAGATTGCGGTAGCCTCTTCAATGTAGTCTGAAATGATTTATGTCGGTGGAGAGAGAGCGAGTCCACACAAGAGAATACTCCGACTCAACAAGGATTCTTAGTGATGGAGCAGGGAGGAGGAAGCTTGTGCCTGTGTGTGAGTGTGTGAGAGAGAGAAGCAGTCCAGACACCATAATGTCGCCTGCAACAGTAGCAGAGCAGAGTGAGTGAGAGGGAGGACAACAGTTTCTGGCAATGGAACAAGTAGGAGGAAGATTTCACCTTTGTTAGAGAGAGAGAGATGGTGATGGAGCAAGCGGGATGAAGACTGCACCTCTATGCGTGTGAGAGTGAGAATAGAGGGGAGAGAGAGAGAGAGAGAGAGAGAGAGAGAGTGGGGGGGGGGGGGAAATTGTAACAGCAATTCAAATTCAAAAGATAGAGACACTCTGGATGTATGGGCTAAGTGTAACTACCAATTAACATTATACTCACTTACAAACAAAGCCAAAATGTTCTATTCAATTGTGCTTCTTAGCATTGTCCATGGACATGCCTTTTCGAGCAAGTTAATGTGCTTCCATCCTTAACATAAACTTTACATGGAGACAAAAATTTATTGTCCTACACTTTATGATGTAGAGAGAAAGACTAAAATCCTAGCCTACACATTGTGCTAGACAGAAAAAGACTAAGTTCCTTGACACACACTTTGTTTCAGATAGAAGATCTGTGACATAAACTTTCTGTAGAGATGGAAACTAAGAAACTTTTAATAGAAGGAAGCTCCTACTCTTTAGGGCTCATTGTTTAGCTCACTTTTGTGCTTGTTGCCTGATCTACTGGCATCTATGCTTCCTTAATCAGCATGCACTATCATGTCCTCACCCTTCCAACCTACTCTCTTGCACTCCCTCTAACTCCCTTCTCGCTTGAATCCCTATAAAGTGAGAATCTCGACCAAGCCTCATGAACAACTCTTGTTTCTCACCTAAACTCATACAAAATCCATTGTCCATGCTTTATCCTAAATCTTTCACTGAAATTCAACTCAAGGACCTATGCCACACTTTTGAACACCTATGCTACAACAAGAAGCAACATAATAGTAAAAAACCTTCAAAAATGGAAATGAGAGAAAATGAGACAACACCAACTTATGTGTTAAGTGTTGTGAGAAATGGCTCCCAAGCATAGTAAGTATTCAAACTGAGAAATGCTAGGATATCCTAACTTGAGGTGATCATAGAGTTTTCTAATGATGGGACAAGTCATTGGATTCTCCTTAGAGCCTTGATGTGACCCACATAGAGACAAATGGAGTGAATGATACAAGGAAACCTCCAGAAGCTGGAGTTGGAGATGGATTTGAGTTTCCTTTTAACTTGGTGGTACTACACAACATGGATAACATTCCAAACACACACACAAAGGATACAACTCAATATGGGCACTTTGCTGTGGACTTCCATTGATACATATGCACATGGCTCTACCATTTCATGATGTGAACCAAACAACGACAAATAGAGTGCATTGTTCAAGGCAAAGTCTAGAAGCTGGAGTTGGAGATGGCTTCACGTTCCCTTTCGAATCTAGTGGTACTACATGACATGGACCACATGCCAAAAACACTCAGAAGATTCATATCAATGTGGTTACTTTGCATTAGGTTTCCAGAGATACTTTCGTTGAGCACCACATTGCTATACCATTCATGCATGAAATGATGTTGATGGAAATGCCCCCATAAATGAGGAGAACTAGTATTGGGATGCCTAGCAAATTCTCTACTCCATATCCCTTGATGCATTAAGGAGTAAAGACACTCAAGCTAAGAGGTGACATTGGTGAGAAGACTGTTTACATGCTAGTGGGAGCACACATAGTTTCATCAACACAAAAACCATGTAAAAAGCTAGGCTTGTATCCATCGAGATCAACAATAGGTTAACGGTTGAGGTTGCCAGGATGCACAGATTCAACCCTCCCATGCCTAAGACTTTGGAAGAGATATTTTTTCCTTGGATATGGGTTTGTTGAGATCGTTTTGGATGAGATTGGATGAAATCCCTTGGTGAGTTCAATGTTGATTTGAATGCCATCAAAAGCAAACGAGAGCACATTGAGCATGTCAAAGAGGTGCTAGAAATTTTTAAGGTTGCATCAGCTCTTTGTTAAGGACAAAAAGTGCATTTTTATGGTAGAAGAGGGTTGGCACATTGTGGGTAGGAATGGGATCTTAGGGAACCCTTCAAAGGTGGAATGACAAAGGGAGTGGCCATAACCACACAATCCCACAAAACAGAGAGGAATTTTGGGCCTTGCCTCCTTTGATATGCATTTCATAGTTCACTTTACCAAAAGGCTAGCCCCTCACAAACCTTTTGAAATGCTTTCTTTTGGTCAATGGAAGTGTGAGCTAGTTTTAACAATTGAATTTTGCAAAAAGCTCAATAGAAGAGAGCTCAATTTCCATGTTTATGATCAAGAAACATTGGCAATCCTACCTGCTTTATAAAATTGACATCACTACCTGTATTGCAACAAGATCAAAGTCAAGACTAATGTAAGCCAAGCAAACCATGTGGTTGTTGTTAATGCAATCATAAAACTGTAATTGACATTAAATACACGAAAGGAAATGAAAAAGTGATTGTAGATCCCTTGTTGAGAATGTAGGGTTGCGTATTGTTTGCTATCTTCAATAGTTACCAAGAGTGGTACATGGCATTCAAGGAGGAGTACATGCAAAACTTGAGGGTACCAACAATGTTGTCAAACTTGCAAGACCCCTCATGTCAAATCATCCTGAATCTAAATTGTATTATGGCTATGGTTCCAAGCCGGTATTAATTTGGTTCTAGAAACACACTATAGAATGTTGGTATTGAGAGAAATGCATTTGTTCCCTATGGGAAGACATACGAGCATCACAAAGACTTATGAAAGGATAAAGTCAAGTGTAATGAAGGGAAAAAAGGGGCCAAGTTAGAGGCCGTTTAGGTGGAAAATGTGGAGGGACTATATACGTCCCCATCCACCCCCTACTATGTACTTTTTGATGTGACATCTAATCCTATCTACTCCCACCTCCTTCCTCCTACGTGTTGCCTACACTCTCTCTCCCTCTCTCTCATCCCCTCACTCCTCTCCCTCTGCCCCCTTTCCCTCCTATCTCTCTCTCTCCTCCTTTTTCTCCCCTCTCCTACCATCTCTAGCCTTTACCAATTCAGCCCCAATCCCCCTTCATTGCATTGGTATCAAAGCCTCCGACCTTGGCACCCTTGCTTTTCCTTTCACGTAGTACAGCAATCTGTTGGTGAACCCAACGTGACAAGTAGAGAGGGAAAGCGCTTTGCCAAGGAACCTTTTCTGCATTCACCTAGGCAGCAGGCGAAGTCATTGGAGGATGGGCACGTCAGACCACCGAGGACCGCCGTATGAGCTTGAGCTGTGATCCAGAACTTAGCAAGCAACGCAAGTCCAAGATCCTAGTGCCCAAAGCTCAACGAATCCTAACACCTTCACTTGGCAACGGAGGCCTAGCAGGAACCAAACGAGAAGTGAGGCATCGAGGCAATCATCAACTTATGGGAAGGGTGCACTCATGCTGAAGAAAGCAATCAAGAGATATGTCTTATTAAAAGAGACTTTCATAAGGCATATGATAGGCTGAATTGGGACTTTCTGCTACAGTCACTTAACAACCTGGGATTGGGAAAGAAATTTACCTCCTATGTAGCTCTGCTACTATCAAATGCCTCTACAAAGGTGTGTGTGAATGGTGAGATGTCTCAGAGTTTTATGTTGAGAAGGTCCATCAGACAAGGATGCCCTCTAGCCCCCCTCTTATTTGCTATAGCTGTTGATGCCTTGGGATATATATCAATGGTATAGAACTCCCCTCAGGAAAGCAATTGGTGAACCAACAATTTGCAGATGATACTACGTCCATAACAATCAGAAACACAGATGTAGACATACAAAGATGCATGGTCATATTCTGCAATGCATCTAGGTCAAAAATAAACCACTCCAAAGCAGGTAATGCATTATTATCTGGTGACAACCTAAACCTTTTAGACCATCTTGGATGCGAGAAGATTCCCCATGGGCAGATATTCAGGCTACTAGGTATCCTTATGGGATTCAATGTCAAGATGAAAGATAGATCGGAGTGGTTCCTAAAAAAGTTCAAAAATAAATTAAACAGTATCAGGGGACTGTAGGTAAACCTGGAAGGGAGAAGAGTAGTGCTAAATCACTGTATTTATCCAATTGCCATTTTTTATCTCTCTTGTGGGTGTCCCTCTAGAACAAGGTTAGAAAAGTTCATAAGGATCTGAAGATTCTTCTTATGGGGTGGGAGTGACACCAAAAGAAGAATTGCCAAAGTTAAATGCTTTTCTGCACTGGACCAAGAAAGGAAGGAGGACTGGGTATCATAAATATCCAACTGGTAGCATACAAATTAGCAGCTACATGGATAATTAAAGCCATCACTAATCTTGAAAGTGATTGATCTAACCTTCTTCTCAGGAACTTTAAACATGTCAGACCTGTTAGATCTCCTAGATGGAAGGACTATCCCCTATTAGCAACCATTGGGAACCCAAAACCTTGCACTACCAAAGGGAGCCAGCTATGGAAATCCCCATGGGGGGCCTTTGAACATATTAAATGCCACATCACTCTCTCTGGGAAAGGAAGCTTCATGAATTTAGATTCCATATGGGTATCTCCATTCTTTACAAAACAACAACTAAGTGACAATGACTTTCTGAGAGCATGGCACTTGGTGAAGAAGGGGATTTCTTGTTAGGGGGACCCATGGGACAAGACTAATATTAGATGGAAGAATTGATTGGAGATAAGAAGAGAATTTAGACTGCATAATGTAGACCAAGAGCTAATTATGGGAAGAATCCAATTGTGGGATGGGGACGTCACTTGGAAGGGTGCAGAATTCTTAATTACACTAGAGAGTTTGGATGGGTTGGCAGCTCATCTCTCTTACCTATACCCACACCATCTGAAGGTATAGAGGAGATTGTTGCCAAACTAAACTTTAGGTGGAACAGCTCTGATAATGAAAGAAAATGGACACTCAAATTTGAGCTGATATGGGACAAAGGAATTCGTGAGAAAATGTCTACACTTTTATGGTTAACTTTACATAAGGCAATCTAGACCAACTATAGGAGTCTCAGCATTGGTAAGGGAGATGGCACATGCAAATACTGTGTGAATACTAAGGAAGACATATTCCATCTCTTCATAGCTTGCCCCAGAGCAAGAAAAGTTTGGAAATATGTGCAAGTAAGAATAGGGGAACCTATAAATTGGAAGTCTATCCTATTGGGGGATGCTCTCAAAATACCTTATGCTACATGGACACACATCAAAGCATATGCACTATGGTTTATATGGATATCTAGAAATACTTTTCAATTCAATGATGAGATCATGCATGATGAACAGCTCTTTGTTATTTGGTATGAATGCTATGTCCTTACTAACTGAGCACTATCTGTTGTGGCTCAGGCTAAGTTTCTTTTGGACCAAGAATACCATAACTACAATGACCAAGTATCTCAACTTCAAGCAGAACTGGAAGAGCACATCCAAGAGGCAGGGAGATGCTCCACAGGAGTGGACATGAAGGCTCAACTCCTCCCTTCACTCTTTCTAGTCAAAGCAAAACCTACAAACTAGAGTACCTCCACTAGCTACTATTTCCCTGCTACTGATCTTCTGTGTACAGGCCCAGTACACTAGTGATTGTTGCTGCTTTGATGGATGCCAGAACAACAACTCTCTTTTGGATCACATTGTTAACTACAGCACACTGTCTCTTTCTTGGTTAGTCAAGGAGTCAACTTGGGATCCTAGTATGAGGCATAGCCTGCTCTTATCAAGCACATCAACTCTTAAGTATATCTTATTGGTTTTGCTTTTTCCCACTACCAGACAGTGGTCATATTGTATGCAATTATCCCTCTTTAGAGGGGAACATTTTGTCAAGTTTTGACACCATTGTACAAATCATATGATTAGAATATAATCAAAATTTCTTTGCCCAAAAAAAAGTAAAAAATACTAGTTGGAAAAACTTAGTATTTTATTTTATTAGTTGCATGAAATATCTTAGTTAGTAGAGTAGTTACTTTGGATAAGCTTAGTATGTGTAGTTTGTTGGTTGCATGCAATGTAGTTTGTTGGTTGCTAGCCCTTTCATGCCTAGCCTGGTGAATGATATGGGTCTCATTGCATGAGCATTGCATGCATTGCATTCTCTATTTTCTAACAAAAGCTAGAAAATATTACAGAGAACCTTTATTTCATTGAAATCTGTGTGAGAATTTTGTGAAGTTGACTCAACTATCCACTTTGCTGCTTCTACACTATAGAATGTCTTTGCTGCCTCTACACTATACAATGTGTGAGAAATCTATGTGAGAATTTTGTGAAGTTGACTTAGCTATCCACTCTTCTGCTTCTACAATGTACAATGTCCCTGCTGCTTCCACACTATACAATGTCTCAGTTACAACCCCTTGAAGCTTGACCAAATGCACTAGCATTATATAGTTTGTTCCAAAGCTTGTTTTGCCAGGCTTCAAAAGCCTTTGTGACTTCTATGCAGCTTGGTGGCCTTAAATATGCCCAATAATCTTTTGTGGTTCACAAAGTACTAGTTTTCAAATACAAGACCAAGACAATGGCAAGAGCATGGCAATGTCGAATAGTCATATATTTTTTAGTTATAATTTTCCCAAATATTTGATAGTTCTTTACATTATTAGTGATTATTTGAAAAATGTTAAAGGACCCCACATCCACAATCGCATTACCTAGTTGTTCATCAATGTAGTCCCCTATCTTGGCATGGCCACTTGTGTCAATGGACTGACAAAAGGCCCCACACTTAAATGTTATGACCATGATATTAATTAGAGGCCTTTTCGCACCATTTTTCCACCCATTGCTGACAATAGTACAACTTATTCTCTCAATACCATCATATACAACTTGTTGCATCTAATCTTTCGTCTTCTCATAATAGACATTTAAGTATCTGTGTTCTGGACAACATGGTAGCTTGGCATTGCAAAATCTGGATCATCCCTTGCTATAGACACCATGGATCTTTTCCAATGTGGATTTTGCACCATGCTCTAAGGATACCTAGTGCGACAAATAGCCTCGAGGATGCATTGCTGTGCTTTCTCTATATGTTGCTGTTCGAAAGAGGCTTCCAATGATCTTTGTTGCACTTGTGCACGTGGTTATGGATGAGACACATTGTTGCATTGTTCAGTTTCCATATACACCATAGAGCAACTTGCTGTATGTGTCATCGAACCTACACCACTATTACAAGCTCTCACATTTTGCAAAAAACCATTTACAATTTTACACTCAACATCTTGGGATCTCTGAAGTGTGACTGTACCATTGGTTGTGAGCTGGGGTTGTTGGCATGCTACTATATAATTGACTTGACTATCTACACCTCTAGGTACTATATCTCTAGCTAGAATGGCCATTACTCTCTCAACTCCTAGGCCCTTTCATTTTACAATTTGCTTTTGAGGATCACCTGGCAAATGCCTTTGCATTCTTGTGCCAGACCGTGTGTAGTCTTTATGGAAAATGTTGCGTTTCCACATTTTTTTAGTTAACATCGTAACATAATCCTGACCCTTTGTTGGATTTCACCCTCCCTTCTCTAGAGCCATGGTTGCTAGCAAGGCTGTAAGAGAAACATTGGCAAATTGGAATGAGTAATATGTTGATCTCTCTATATTTATATCTATAGCATATAATTTGAGAGTCAGACAAATAACAATCTTTGGTTTCAAGTTGCACATCTAGAAAATAGATGTGGCAAAACTAACTTAGGGCTATAAGCTTGCTAGACCTTGAGAGAAATCATCAAATTGTCTTGCCCCCTCCTGACGTGATTGGATGATCATGAACATGGTTATCTGCCTATTAAAATCGTTGTGGTATGGCACCTTGCCTTTTCCCATATCCCTCTCACTCTCTCTTGAGTAAGCATTTATCTGCACCATGATCATTCACAACATTATACTCTACTGATCAATGTCCATATTTCACACACACGAGTGCAATACCTAGTGTTACTTACATGATCACTATCATGTAATTTTTTTTCTCTACTCTAAGCTAGCATATGTTCTAACTACTAACCCACAATTTTCTCTAGACTATTCTAAACAAGTGTGGAGTCATGGGCTAGAAATTGCACCATATAATTATAAGCCTATGTATACTACAATATATCAAGTGTAATTGGTTACTATCTACAACGTGCAACTTATTTTTGGAGTTGGTACAACTCAGCAATTGTGAGCTCCACGACCAGCTAAACTTTGCTATCAACTAGCATAAGCGAGACCACAACTGGTTCAAAGTCAAGTATTCTCTCTACACCTTTGAGTCCTCCTTTTGTAGTTTACTACTAATATAACATAAAATTTATAGCCATCTGTGAGTTCTTATGGGCTGGTATTAGTGTACCCCCAATTGACACATGGACTAATATTCTTCATCAGTGAGAGCGAACTGTCACAGGTCAGTTTATGCAAACCTCCAACTAACACACTACATTTTTATTAATAAAATAATAATAAATGAAATTAATTTTTAAAAAGCATGTTAATATTTTCAAAACCAACTATTTTTAAAAACTATACCTCTTTTAAACATATGCCTATGCTTTCTCTCTTTTTCTCTTATGCATATGCTTTCTCTCTTTTTTCTGGTTTTTTGAGCTTTTCCCTGTTCCGTTCGATGACAAAGACTCTGTATTGACTTGTAGAGGCAACTATTGCTTGCTTTTGGTGTCCACTTCACTTCAGGAGCTTGGAAACACCTTCATTCTCGAATCTGGGATCATTTCATTGGATTTCTCATAATGGACATCATGTCATTTTCTATGAATAGTCCATGGAAGGCCCTTTGGAACCAAAACCTATAGTCCCTTAGCAGGGCCAAATAGATCACGATACCATGTGGGTTTTAGCATGAAATTTTCAAACACGACATTATAGAGAAAGAAAGACTCCAGTCAATAATGTAGGATATCATAGTCTACTCTCATTCATAGAGATTCAAGTTGAAAATGTCAGGGTGGCATCAAAGTAAATACGGTTCGAAATTTAAAGTTTGTTGGTGAAATCTGATCCTCAATATAGACAAAGAAAGACTCGAGTCAATAATGTAGGACATCATAAAGGCTCCGGTCAATAATATCGTGGCATGAAAGCAAATGCGGTCCCAAAGTTGGAGTTTGTTTGTCAAATCTGAGCCTCGAGGAGTCCATAAGTTTTCAAACTCTTTAGAAACGGCCGCTCAAATCTGAGCCTGAAGGAGTTCATAAAGTTTTCAAACTCTTTAGAAAAGGCCGCTGTCGACAGCAACCACATGAAACGAATGTTTGATTCTAACCAAGCAAGGTTGACAGCAACGAGATAATTCCAACGGATGATAATTCACTTCCGTAGACTTGATGGCATTGAATGTGAGTGACGCCTCAAGAAAACAAAAGCACGCACTATAGAAATTGTCAAAGTCCCAGGTGGTTTTCTTTATCCCATGCGACTTGGTCTTTTGAGAATTTCTCAAAATTTCCAACGCTGCACCTCCTCCGCGGCTCTATATATTTGCCTTGGCAGCCCTCTTCTTCGCATTCCTTAGCAAAGCCACAGAGAACTGAGCGATCGAGAAAACACAGAGAGCCAGTGAGGAGTTAGACTTCCGTGCTGTTTGCTCATGCAGTGCACAATCAAGGAACTTCCTCAGGAGACAAAGCTCACGATGAAGAGTTAGGGAAGAGAGGAGAGATCAGAGAGAAATAAGAACTTTCTCCGGAGACAGAGCGAGAGACGAGAGAGTCTAAACTGCAGAGAATTGCATCGCCCACTTGCGAATCACCTGCAACACCGTCATCTCTCTATCCTATCTTGATCTCCTGCAACCCTTTTCCCACTCCCTGCTCCTTCCTTGCCTCTCCCATTTCAGCCATATGGCATCCTCTCGTGAGGTACCCCGCTGGACCCCTAGCCCTCTTAAATCTGGTGATCCCGCAGTCGATGATCAAATGGTCATGGCGCCCGCAAGCCACTCTCGACTTTGCGATTCCGATGATGACCTCAGCAACTTTGGATCTACTCGTGAAATTCAGTTGGGAACGAATATAGAAAATCCAAAATGGAAGCTACCGCAGGCCTCTGCGAGCCCGTTTAATGAGAGCTCTTCTAATGCTATGGATGCACCGCGAACGATTAGAAATAGTGATGCGTATGAAAGTGAGCATTGCCGGTCGCCTGCCATGCAAATGACGAGCACCATTTTACCCAACGTGAAGCAGACCATTACAACCTCAAAAAGTTATGGAGAATTCCACTGGCCTCAAGGCCGGGGTCACGGAAAACTGTCTATTCGAGACTATGATAATTCTGCCGTATGGCTTACATGGAAAGATCTCTGGGTAACCGTCTCCAGTCCTAAGGGAGGAACACGGCCTCTTCTTCAGGGTCTAACAGGATATGCTGAGCAAGGTCGTGTGATGGCCATCATGGGTCCTTCAGGCTCCGGTAAATCGACACTGCTGGACACTCTAGCAGGTATGCCCGTCTCTTCCTGTCCAACACATGCACAAATTCTCGTGGCGAGAATTCTTACTTCTAATACCAACGCTCGATCGAATGACTCGCCTGTACTGTAACAAATTTTTTTTTGCAAGGAATCATGTGAGCTTGTTTCAGGGAGAAATCGGATGCAATGTTCATTTATTTCGTTATTGGCTTTTTAGGACGCTTGCCCAACAACACAAACCAGACGGGAGAGATTCTAGTGAATGGAAGAAGACAATCCCTATCTTATGGCAACGCGGTAAGTAGATTGATGCAGGCAGTAAGACATTGTTAGGAGCTGCTGGTACTAGTCCCTTCCACTCTCTTTTGGTCCTACTCTACGCATTGACTATATTGAGATGTCTTCTCGTATCCCCAGGCATATGTCACACAGGATGACGTGCTAATGGCTACCCTCACCGTAAAGGAAGCAGTATTCTACTCAGCGCAACTGCAGCTGCCGAATGACATGCCTATCGAAGAGAAGAAAGAAAGAGCTGAAAGTAGGATAAGGGAAATGGGACTACAAGACTCGATGAATACACGAATTGGAGGTTGGCGTGCTCGCGGACTGAGTGGGGGTGAGAAACGACGAGTAAGCATTGCGATCGAGATACTTACAAGCCCACGCCTTCTCTTCCTTGACGAGCCTACGAGTGGTCTGGACAGGTGAATGAGTTCCTCATTATTAGCTATTCCAGCAGTCTCCTAAATTGATTCTGCTTGCAGCCATACACATATATACGTACAGTTTTCTCACGACGAATTGACACACGCTTATCAATCTGTTGTATCGTGCTGCAGCGCTGCCGCATTTCACGTAGTGAACACATTGAAAACCCTTGCAATGGATGGAAAGACTGTTATCGCATCCATTCATCAGCCCAGTAGTGATGTTTTTGAGCTCTTCACTGACTTGTACTTGCTATCAAATGGAAGGACGGTCTATTTCGGAGAAGCTTCCGGAGCACGGGAGGTATTTATACGATTGGTGGATCTGTTTCAAGTGGCGGAGAATAATTGCTAATCTTGTGTCTCGCCAGTTTCTTATCTAGTTGATGTTCGCACTGTAGTTCTTCCATGACAATGGATTACCTTGTCCGCCTATGCGGAACCCCTCCGATCATTACTTGAGAACCATAAACTCAGACTTTGAAAGAGTAAGAATCATCCTAAAGATTGTGCTCTGAATGAGTATTAAAACATTCGTATTTCCTCGACTCGACTCTTACGTTAGTAGGAGACAAGAAACGAGATGTTGTTGGCTCTTTATTCGGCTAAAATCTTGCTCCAATATGCTACCGCTGCAGGATGTCGAAGATATTGAAGGCGGTGGTCCAGGGCGTAAAATGACGACAGAACAGGTGATAGACCTCCTTGTGGAAGCTTATAAAACTTCCGAAACGGCCATGACGGTATCCAGGCACGTCAACAACATATCGAATAAGGTATGGATTGACGTGCTGAATGACTTGCTCAATTGGTTCTTTTCCTCAATGATGGTTAGGAAGCGTAATTAACGTCAATTGGTTCTTTTCCTCAATGATGGTTCGGAAGCGTAAGTAACATTTGTTGCAATTGGTATGTGCAGCAAGGTGCAGCAATGGAGTCTTTTTCCGCGCACGCCAACTTCTTCACACAGGTTCATGTTCTCACTCGGAGGTCCTTCAAAAACATGTACAGGGATTTGGGTTACTATTGGCTTCGACTGGGAATCTATGTGGCGCTTTGCCTGTGCGTTGGGACCATCTACTATAAGGTTGGAGATGGATACAGTGCCATACAAGTAAGACCTTTGTGCTTTAAAACTTGAATATGACAGTCAGTTCATCGATAACTACATACAACTGGAGTACTACGACACTCATGTTATGGATGTACTACTGGATGCAGGCAAGAGGTGCGATGCTAATGTTCGTAGCTGCCTTCCTAACCTTCATGGCGATAGGAGGCTTTCCAGCGTTTGTGGAAGACATGAGGGTAATCGAAATGTATCTCAAAGAGAATTTGAATTTCAAATTTGGTAAAACCAAATAATGGCTTTTCTCAATGCAGGTGTTTGATCGAGAGAGGCTCAACGGGCATTATGGAGTGGCATCTTTCGTCTTTGCCAACACTCTCTCATCTATTCCTTTCTTGCTGTTGATCTCTGCGTTGCCTGGAGCGATCGCCTACTTCCTTGTCGATCTCCACCATGGATTTGTACACTTTGCATACTTCATTCTCACGCTTTTTGCCTGCATGATCCTTGTGGAGAGCTTGATGATGACGGTTGCGAGCATTGTACCGGATTTTCTCATGGGAATTATCACAGGAGCTGGCATTCAAGTTCGTCTCTCCACCCTTAATACAAATGCAAAACACGTAACATTTATCTGTTTGTTTGTTTGAGGTATGCGTATGCATAATATTGCCTGTTGTGCTTGCTTTACAGACGTGGACGCCAAGCTTGAGTATTGCTGTTGTATGATTTCAATCTGCTTGACTTTCTTAAGAGCATCATAACTTTTACAAACCCATACTTTCATGCCTCGCAGGGAGTGTTCATGCTAAATGGTGGCTTTTTCCGGCTTCCAAATGATTTGCCTAAGCCCGTTTGGAAATATCCCATGTCTTATATTGCTTTCCACACATATGCAAATCAGGTAACAACCTGACCTCCTTTTGGCGAGGGTTTGATACGTTGTTGTTGGGTTCTGCATGTGATAATTGACATTGGGTTTTGCATGTGGATTATCAGGGATTCTACAAGAATGACTTTATGGGCTTGAGCTTTGAGAACAATGTAGTAGGGGAGCCTCGGATTTCTGGTGAGACAATTTTGAGAGAGACTTATCAAGTGACGATGAGCTACTCAAAATGGGTAGATCTTTTCATAATTTTAGGGATGGCTGTGGCATATCGTGTCATCTTCTTCTCTCTCATTAAGCTAAAAGAGAAAATGCACCCAATAATGCGTTCCCTTCTATCAAAGTACCGTGCTTCACAAATTATGTTTACAATTCCCCCTAAGTAGTAGCTCGAATAACATGTTGGTGGGAACCTTTTGGCACTATTCGACCTTTGGGTGACTTAGTAATTTCTAAATACTATGCATAAGTAATTAGGCCCATATGTCAACAACCATCATTGTTTGGCATCTAGGCAAAACTTGTCCTCCCTATTTTGTAACATTAAAGGGATACTACTACTGTACTCCATGAAGATTTTGTATAAAGATGTAACATATATATGCTATCTCCTTCTTATATCCCAAATCTTTTGTAGCACTATGTGATATCAAATTTTTATACATTCATGTAAGTTTTCACGTTAACATCATGTGAATACATTATAATGTGTGAGTTCAATTCCATGTTATATTGTACCTACAAAATTATAGAATATAACCTTTATGTAAAATCTATTAAAAGATAAATTTTTTGTCTTTCGATTGCAATAAAATCACACTTGCAATGGGAATGTTACATGTGTTCACATTTGCATATTAGAAAGATTTTAGACGTGCCAAAATCCAAAGGGTTTTTCAAAATAGTACAAAGTTTCATTTCTTTAAGCATACGGCATTATTAAAAAGGTAAGATCTAAAGAAGCAAATTGTCGTTTGTAACAAAAAAGTAACTTTTCTCTTTCAAAAAATATTATTTTTATCAAGTGATAAAAGATTGAGACAATAAATTTGGTCTAATAAAAGGTGAGTGGTTGAGTTAACACTTGAGTGAAAACAATAAAGTCCATTAAATAAAAGGTGAGTGGATGAATAAATGATTGAGTAAAAGCAATGGAGTTGGTCTAGTTGACAACCACATTAAGAACATTGGTTTGCGAGCATAAGGAGAGGTTGTAGCACCAAGGAATTGGGGCAAGTTTGCGACAGCACAAGGAGGTAATATGGAGAGGGTGAGATTTTGCAACAATACAAGATTCTATAGGGCATAGGCACATAACATGCTAGTGGTCACTTATGGCACCAAGGCCTTACAAGTGATAGGGGCATGAATAGGGTAGGGGATGGCATGTAGAACAATAGCAAGGGGGGCATTAGATGTACCAGGGAGGGCGTAGGCTATGAGGGGGTTTTGGGGGGCTGAAATCCAAGATGGGGATAGGTTTAGGGGACAGAAATGGGGGGGGAGAAGAGAAGAGGGAGGCGATACACAATGGGAGAGAAAATGAATAATAAAGAGAGGGAGGGAGAGGGAAATGATAAGGGAGAGGTGACAAAAAAGGGGACACTACTACAAAACTAGTTAGAAATGGCAATAGCAAATGGCACACAATTTCCAATTTTGCCATTTCTTATGTATGAAATGTCAACAGCTTCTCAAATTGCCATATTTTTTGCAAAAACGATAGTTGGAAATGGCAACTAGTTCTTGAGCTGCCATTTCTTTCAAAGACATGGCAACAAAAAATGGCAACATTTTATTGTTTGCCATTTCTTAGCAATAATTGGCCACACCAAATTGCAACCAATTCTTGATTGCCTGCATTTCTTATGAGGAAATGGCAACAAATTCTTGACTGCCATTTCTTATGAAGAAATGGCAGCAAATTCTTGATTGTCATTTCTTGGTAAAATATGGCAACCATATCTTGACTGCCACTTCTATGGCAAGAACTTTTTGATTGCCATTTTCAAAGAAGAAATGGCAGCACAAAATGGCAACTATCTCTTGACTGCCATTTCTTACGAAGAAATGGCAACCATTTTTAAACTGTCATTCTTACCAAGAAATGGCAGCAGAAAATGCATAAGTGGAGTAAAATTACACAAAGGTTGACCATTCAGTTGCTCCAAAGTATCTTATTGTTGCCAAAGATTCAGTACTACCATTCACAACATTGATATTACTGTCACTATTTCTGTATTGTCTAAGTGTACGTGTGAAAGATTAATCAAAAGTCTTAAGTGCATTAGTACTCATAATACACAGTGTGAAGAAGTCATCTAAAATTCTAAGGAATAACTTTTACCTTTTATAACACACACATTCTACTTGATAACAAATATTATTCAATGGTTGATTGAGAAATAAATAATATAATTTTTACATAGTAAAATAAAATATAAAATTATAAAGACATTACATGAAGAGTTTTCCAAGAAACATTCTAGCCTATGGTTTGACCCAATGTCTGAACCTCATAATTTTCTTTAAATATACAAGCATCCTTAATGATTGCATCATCAACACTCCCGATGGGTATGATACTTTGTATAAGCCTTAATGAAATTAATAGAATTGTTTTTGCAAAAGTTTTATGTGGATCAGGTATCTTTTTCATGGCTGGGAATGTGTATTTCCACGATACTTTATACAAGTCTTAATACCAATAATACCCTAATCCTTGCAAATTTTTAAGTTGATAGGATATCATTTGCATGGTTGGGTAGCCATATTTTCACAATTCTTAAACATGCATCATGCATGAGTGCTTCTAGCATATCTATGTGTGTCTGATAGGCATGATACTTTACATAGCTTCAACGAGATAAAAACCCTTGTGCTTTCAAAGTTTGATGGGGATCAGGAATCAATTTCATGGTTGGGCTACATGTGTATTTTCAAATTTCTTACCATGCATTGTGCATGAGTGCTAAAAATTATGCTACAAATCAAGCAATGAGTAAAAAGCAACAATGTCAAGCAACAAAATACTCAAAATAAACAAGAGAAATGAAAGAACACAAACAAGATAGCAAGATACAAAGAAAGCAATGAACTCAAGCAAGCAAGCAAGCAACAAGATGCAATCATATCAAGCAAGCAAGTAATTGGAAAATTTTGGTAGCATCTCCCCTGGGCCATAGAAAAATCTCATATTTGCCTTTTGTGCAACCACAAAGACATAAGAAACGTGTAAACACACAATGCAGATTCCAAAGATTATTCTAATGCAAATGAAAGGGTTGGGAAGCTTGCCTAGAAGAAGAAATTTGAAGACAAACCACTCAAAATATCATCCACTTCTTTAGTTCCCAAAAAAGAAATCTTCTTCTTCAAGCTTGGAGTGGACGGGAGTGGGCCAACAGTGGTGTGGGTGGTGTAGGGATGGTAGGGGAGGGTAGGGAGATGGTGGAAAGGTCATGAGGAAGAGGAAAAAAGTTGGCAAGATCTCAAACAAGAGAGGTGTGGCAAAAAAAGATGCACTTGGGTTTGCTTTCTGAAAGTTTATCTAAGTAGGTATAGGCATCGGTATATATTGGCACCTATACCGACAAAAACAAAGTTTTCCTTTGTTTTTGCATTTCTTAAAGCTTTTAGTACTTCTCTCACTTCTAGTTTCTTACTAGGTTTAATAAATGACGACTTGTATTGGATTACAAAATCTTGTAGCCTAGGAGGCCCTGTTTTAGGGTCACAACAACACAAAGCAACTATAGACGCACTTGGTAGACGCGCAAAATAGCGGGCATGTCTATAGGTGTTGCTCTAGTAGAGAAATTACGGGCGCGTCTATAGGCGCGGCTAAACGCTCGTCTATTTACACGTAAATCACCGCATTTATTTGCGCATTAAATCTGAGAAAATACGGGCCCGTCTAACATCCCGTTTATTAGCGCGTCTATTTGTGCGTGTATTTCCGCATTTATTTGCGCGTTTACACTGAGAATCAGACGTGCATTTAGACGCGTAAATAGACGCGCTCCAGAGAATACAGAAAGTGAGATTTTGGTGTACATCATTGCTTTCCAAACATTGCCCATGATTACCAAAGCACATAATTTTTTGCAAGCCCACATATACAAGAATTAAGGGAAATGAGGAGAATGAAACAATATGTAAAATAGTTTTGCCAATATCGATTGTGGGGCTACGGTTCAATCTCATCCTCAATGAGATCAACCCTTGCCAAACTATCTACTTCAAAATCCAAACAAGTGTTTAGATCTACAAATACATTCAACCCACTACTACTTGTGCCACTCATGTGCTCATCGAAATCAAGATCTCCAATGGTAGGCTCGTCCTCACAGGTAATGCTGGCCTCAATATCTATATCTCCTATCTCAAGAAGCGTCGAAAGTCAAGCATAATGATATCTTGGATTATGCCACAATAATCATCCATGGCTCCATTGGCTCCCTCAAAGCTAGCAATGACACCGCAATCTTGTGTGTTTCTCTTATCATCAATCCGTTGTGTTCGAAAATGCGCCCTCACACCATATAGCATTGAACATAGTGCATTACACCAAGAAAAAATCAATTAAATAAGCAATCTAAATTATAAAAACCTCCTAACTTATGCATAACATTCTATATACCGACCTTGCTCACGCATCCCCTAGCATACTCCCATTCTTCCATTGTGATATGCATCCCCTCGTCTTTCTCTGCTTTCTCCATTTCATCAAGTAGCCAATCCACATGAATATCCTTTGGAAGTGCTCTTAGACGCTGAGGGTATGGCACACGAGATCCGTGGTGTGTACGAAAGAGGGCCCTTTCTTCTTGTCTTCTTGCCTTTGCATCCTCGTATCTTGTCACCCATCTTTTCATCACATCACTATTAAGCACGCAAAAGAGGTTGATACTATTACGGAACTCCGTGTCTATTACTTTGTTGCGTCCTTTTCCTTGAGGCACAATAGAGATCATCCTTAGGTCTTCATCATCTCTCCATAGTCGTGGGAGAGAGCTATCCACATCAACAAGAAACTCAGAAATATATACAAGTGACTCTTGTACCAACCAACCCTCGGCCATGCTACCTTCGGGTCTTGCATTTTGTCTCACGAAGCCCTTCAACGTCTTCATGAAGCGCTCGAGGAAGAACAACCATCGTGCATGTATAGTTCCGCCTATAGCAATCTCATCCACCAAATGTACTATGAGATGTAGTTGGCTTGTGAGAATAGAACGTGGAAATGTCTCCTCCACTAAACAAACCGCCTCCACTGACATAACTCGAGCATTCTCAAGCGTGGTGGGATCTATTTCCTTTGAGCTCACATACCTCACAAGCTCGCCCATCTTGTAAATACAATCTTTCACGTCCTTTGATGCACTACGTGAAATGCTAGTAGGTAGTATGAACTGAACCTGCGAGGAGGTGGTTGATTAGTTGCTTATAGCTATTCACTCACAAATTTGAAAGGAAAAAGATATTATGCATATAAAATACTTACTTGGAGCATCTTGTGCCAATCATGAGATTTCAAGCCATATAATTGCTCTTCTACACCTCTTTTCTTGCTCTTTGTAAAGGCTCCCTTCAAACACCTCATGCATCCAGTGGGAGTATGAATTGTAGTAATAGCACGCTTCACCGTCGCCATCTCTAGCTTTGATAACATCCACGGTGCACGAGGTAAAAAAACATGCCCATTTGGTCTCTCTTGAGGCCAAGCTTCACGCATCCTCCCTGTGGTATGTAGATCCTCCCTTATGCCTGCCGAATCTCGTGTCCCATTCAAATGCTCCCAAATGGTAGATGCCACATTCTTGAAGATATGCATGGGATCGAGCAGGTGATTGATCTTGAGGTGGGACCAATATGGTAAACGATAAAAGATGGAGTATCTAAACAAAATAAAGTGTTAGCGTGCAATCTTCACTTTCAACCAATATAGCCAATCTTTACTTCCAGCCAATAGTTACAAATCCTTACCGGCTCATGCCAAGTGGTGGAGGAGTCGTGGAACCGTCCCAAATTCTCATCCAATCTCCCGCTGTGAGTGATTGTGGGAGGACTTCATTCCAAGGGGCAACATATCTAGGATGATCAGGTGGGAGAAATCGATGGTGATTCTCATAGATGACCTTATTCAATGCGTCTGCCCGTGAGGCAACTAGCGAAGGACCACAAACAGGACATGCATGGTAACCCGATGTAGTGAGACCTGAAACAATAGATGCAATTAAGAGTGGAAGGTGGGTTTAGGGTGCCACGTCCTTTGCCTATTCATAATTAAAAAATGCAATGCTTACCTGAACACTCGCCATAGCCTGGGAAGTCATGCATCGTTCACATCAAGACTGCTTTGCAGTTGAAGTCTCGTGACGAGGGAGGCCTACTCACATCATGCACCTCGATACCTCTCCAAAGTATCTCTAGCTCATCAATCAAAGGCTCCAAATAAACATCAGGGTTTTGACTTTATGTTTCCCTGGAATTAGAAGGGACAGCATGACATGTCCTTTCTTAATAGCCATAGAGGGTGGAAGATTGTAATTCACCAATACCACTGGCCATACACTGTAAGACGTGCTTTTGAGACCAAATGGGTTCACACTGTCCATACCCAATCCAAGTCTCAAGCTCCTAGGTTCTTCCTTGAAGCTTGGCCATGTGTCTTCAATATGCTTCCACGCAGGAGAGTCCGCGGGAGTTCTCCACTTGCCATCGGTTGATCGATGGGAGGAATGCCATGACATGAGCTCTGCAATAGATTTGCACTTGAACATATGTTGGATGCGAGGGATTATGGGAAAATGTCACAATACCTTACGAGGCATGTCCAAGTTTTTGAGATCTGCTCTATATCTTGCCTCTCCACAAGTAGGACACTCTCTTGCATCCTTATGTAGTCCACGAAACAAAACGCAATTGTTGACACATGCATGGATGCGCTTGTAATCTAATCCTCCAAGAGAGGTCACATGTTGCCTTGCCATATCTCTTGAGGTCGGTAATTTATTCTCCCTTGGAAGCATTTTACACAATAGCCTACACGTGAAGACCATAAATGAGGAAAAGCATTCGAGTAACTGACGCACTAGCATAATTCACCATGTTTGCAAAATCGACTTTAAAGCTTACTTGAGTAATGCATTCAAACTTGCATTGCTCCATCCATAGATGGTTTGCAAGTTTAGTAACTCAAGGGAGGCACGTAGAACAGAGAATGTGCACCCCTCAAACAGTGGATTCGATGCTGCGGTAAAAAGATCATCCTGCTCCATGCTATTATCCCTCCCTTGATGGACATATAAATCCCGCACCATATCATCAAACACCTCCTCCTCCACGGCTTCATGAGGTAATGGTGGAGGGCTACTATCACCATCACTCCATGCATTCGTAACGGTCCCTCCTGAAGATCCCACCTCATATCGCCGACGCTTCGCCTCCTCACGACGGGCATAGGGTAACATGTGCGGGTGTGGCAGTACATCCTGTATCAAATTAAAACGGGATCATTATAACTCAAACATATGAACACCCATAGGTATCTCAATCAACCTTAACTTACAAACCCTTACCCTGTTTACGGTCACATCCCATCCTCCATACTTTGAGATATGATTGAGCGTAATCCTGCGTGCACGATACATGTTTCCTCGACATCGATCACACAGACATTTGATTTTTTGCTCCAACCACATTTCGCGATGGTGGATACGGAGGGATTCATCCTCACTGGAGCGCGCATTTGGAAGCAGGGGGTGTTGAATCATGGGAGGCCCAATTTGTAAGTATCGATCTCAAATTATATTGCTTATGTAGTTTATTAGGAGGTTGGTTGTTTCTTTGTACTTATCCCTCCACAAACTGTATCGCGGTCATGCAGCTTGACATCGTGGGCAGATACCCTACTCCAGTGGAGACAGCCTACCACCGCCACCATCGCAGAGGAGATACATGGAGGCACTTCTATGATGACGGGTTGATTACTGAGGAGTAGTATACCCGAGCTACTGGACAGGCCCCCCAGGTATTTGAAAGTAATTAAATAATGCCAAAATTATAAGTAAAGATTTGATTTTTCATACATTGATATATGTTGTCCCTTGTTTACAGGCCCGTGCACAAGACGATGAGGAAGAGGAGGAAGGAGGCACAGAAGGGAGCACAGAAGGGAGCGTGGAAGGGAGCGAGGACCTAGAGAACATAGATTAGTCGTATAAGTAATGCTAGCTACTCTTTTTTGTACTTAAAGCCACTGGCTTGGATTCGTGCCTCTTGTATATAGACTCCTCTTATTTTTCGTACTTGAAGCCACATGACATGGCTTAGCTTCCTTATTTTTTGTACTTGAAGCCACATGACGTGGCTTAGCTTCGTGCTATATGTATATACAAGCACTTTTTTGAGCTTTCAATTTTATTGCGATTTGGAGTTGTAATATTTTATTTGGAATTGTAATTAAAATGTGGCTGGCTGTAAGAATTGAATTACAGAATGTGGATATGGGATTCTTGTAACTATATAGCATACACAACATACACACTATTCTGTAAAATTAAAAAAGAAAAAAAAGGCGCGTCTATCAGTGCATTTAAAAACGTGTTTATATTCGCGTCTGTCTGCTCGTTTTGCGTCTATACACGCGTCTATAAAGGCGTTTATAAGCGCGTCTATTTACACGTCTTTGTGCGCATCTATACGCGCGTAAGTCTTATATATAGATGCGCAAATAGACGCGGGTCTCCAGACGTGCAAATAGACGCGCCCGTAAGTTTTTAATTTAGTTCATGAAACGCGTCTGTGCGTGCGTCTATGGGTGCTTTGTCTTGTTGTGCTCGCATATAATCGTCATTATTGTCGTGGATTTGGATTCTTGAGTAATTGTGGGACTTGTGTCTGAATGGGAACAAGATTCATACTCGGAGTTGGGGGCGCTTGTGCAAGTGCTGATTGCATGTACACTGGTATGGGTGCCAGTTGGCATTGTTGAGGTCGAGGTGGGTGGTTGCGCATATTGAAGATGCAACTATTTTCATCACGGCCACTGACTACATAGATATGGCACCACAACCTTGGTAGTGGGTTTTCTTGTGCAGTGATCTTGGCTCTTAGGACTGGGTATTCATTTGCTGTATGATTCGCCATGTAGTGTGAGCACCATACATTTTCTCACCATGGATAAGTCTGAGGTGGTGGCTGAGACATGTGAAGCTTTTGTTCCATGGCCTGCATCATTTCTTCTTTTAGCTTCATGGTTATAGCTGAGTCTAGGCGATCTTCATTAGATGTTTCGGCAGTGGACTTGGATTTCCCCTTTTTAGAGCGCTTATCTCATGAAATGGATCTTCCATCGTCACAGTCGGTGTTAGAGTTAGTCATGCCATCCTCGATGTCAATGGCTGCCACATGAGCAGCACTGAATGTTTCGTAACTACTAATCTTTTTCATGTCTTTGTGGATTTTCTTCCTTAGTCCTGCAATGAACCAAGTTGTGAGGTACTTAGCATCGGGGCATGGGTCACATTTGGCCAATTAAGCATTTTATCTTGCCCAGGTACGTGCGTACATCTTCTCGGCAACCTTGTTTGAGCTTGCTTAGTTGGAGAGTGGGATCATCTTGTAGTCTCTCCATTTGGAAGCGCCTCTTGAATTCTATTTTTAGCAGGTCCCATGTGGCTCTTTCTTCCACTAGGAGGTATAGGTACCATTCTGAGGCTTCATCGGTTAAGGCCATGGGGAACCAGGTGACCCTGGTTTCATTGGATTGATCTCCACCCGCTTGGCATGCGACATCAAAATGCTGGAGGAATGGGGCTGGATCACCCCTACCATTATATTTGGGAAGTTTGAGTTTTCCCAGGGGGCGCCTGCCTTGATTGTTATTATTGTTGCCAAAATTGTTGCGATTGTTAAATAAAAATTTCCCCTCCACATCGAGTTCAAGATCCCCATCATCGCACCGGCACTCGGCCATGTTGTGTCATGGAGTCAAAGGGATTTCCTGAATTTCAGGGGGGGAATTGGGGTAGAGGCTTGTTGGAGGCATTGGCCGCAGAGGAGTTGTATGCAAATTTGGCGAGCATAGTTGATCGATGCATTGGTGGCTAGAGCGTAGTTGCATACAGATTTGGTGAGAGGTGGAACCGGTGTCTCTGTCACAAGTGCGGGTGTTGATAAAGTTGTGTTAGGGGGGTTAGAGATGTGTTTGTGTTGTAGGGACTGTCATGTTAATAAGAGGTTAATAATGTGCCTAGGATTGTTGCACGTGTGTAGGGAAATGTGCCGATGCAAAGATCATCAACCGGAGCCTTCACGACATAATTTAATGAGCGAATTAGTGCAAAAAGTGGCCCACACAAGGGCACAAATTAACCAATGCTAGGCATTCCAAATTGGTGTGCAATGCATTGGAGAAATTCCCCATAGCGTGGTGTTTCTGTGTGTGAAACCGTGGTTCAAACAGGGTCCATTTTAGCCACCAAACGGACTAGTTATGATTTGTTAAAGTAGGGGTAAAATGGGGCCTTTTTGTGTGTGTGTGTGTGGGGGGGTGGTTCCTTGGCCTTAAGCCTGGTGTGAATGGGCTTTAGAATTTAAGTCTATGTGTGAAGATGCCTTAGGTGGACTAACCCCAACTAAGTTGGGGTAACTGGTAGTTAGTTCAACTGAGTCAATTTGATGGGACAATAACTACAGTTAATTCACTAACTACAACCCTAACTAATTTTAGTCTAGACTAACCAAACCTAGCCAAACCTCAGGTTAACCTATCCTAACGTGGGTCAACTAATTGAAGGTTAACTGACCTAATTCAAGACTAACCTAACCTAACTAGTTAGTTTAATTGTTAGTTAAGTAAACCTAATTGTAGCTAACTAACCCTAAGTTAAACTAACCTAGAATAATACTAACCTAACCTAACCCACTAACATAACCTAGGTTAGTACTTAGGTTAGTTTAGGTCTTTTTTTTCTTTTTTTTTTAACTCTTGAAAAAAATGGCAGGGGGGTCGTCGAGTCGTGGCGTCCGTCAGGAGGGGGGGGGGGGATCTCATGAGGGTAGAGGTGGGAGTCAAGGGGGTGGGGAAGGGAGAGGAGTGTGAGGGGATGGTGGGAGATGGAAGGAGGGGAGGTGGAAGGAGAGGTGTGCAGGACTCCAGGGCATAGGATGTAGGGTGGCCCTGAGGTAGGAGCGTATGCACGGGCGAGGAGGGGCGGGCACACCATCGCTACGTGCAAGCTGCCTTGCAGTAGCAAGGGCTTAAGGCCCTTAGATAGGAGATTAAGGAGGGGGTGGGGGGGGGGGAATGGAAGGGGGTTGGGGGGGGAGTGGAGGGGGGTGGGGGGTGGAGGGGAGGAAATGGAGAGAGGGGGGGGGGGGGTGGCAGGGTGGAGGGGGGGGGGATGGAGAGGGGGGGGTGTGGAGGGGGCAAGAGGGGGGGGGCGTGGAGGGAGGAAGAGGGGGGGTGGATGGGGGAAGAGATGGGGGGTGGAGGGGTGGTGGGGGGTGGGGAGGTGGAGGGGATGGAGAGGGGTGTGGGGTGGGGAGGGTTGGTGGTGGTGGATGAAGGGGCGGGGTGGGGGTGGGGATCGAACGGGGGGGTGGAGGGGGTGGGGATAGGGATGGGGGGATGGGGGGGGGGATGGTGGGGGGGGAAGGGGGTGGTGGTGGAGAGGGGGGAGGGGGAGGGGGGGGGGAAAGGGGGATTGGTGTGGTGGAGGAAACTTGATGGACAAAAATACAAAGGGAGGAAGATATGGTCACCTTAACGCTCTCCAAGTCTTTCTCAATCTAACACGATTGTTGAGGCTGAATGGACGTCGGGTGGATGGCTAGGTCATCGCTGCGAGAAGGGCTCAAAATAACTCACCATGTGAGGATGGGCGTAGCGTGGTGGTCGATGGAGAGGGAGGAGGGTCTTGCGTAGGGCTCGGAATGGGGAAGAGGATGGAGGCTAGATGTGAAAGAAGAAGAATTAGGGGGTGAAGTGGGTTTTTATAGGAATGGGTGTAGGGTTAGCGTCAAACCCTAAACTCTTCCCAGACCATAACTTCTCATGGTTATCTCGAATCGCCCTTTTGTAAAAAGATGAAATGATTGAAATTGCAAGCTCTCTGAATTCGTGTCAATTACCAAGCCTGATTTGTTTTTCAAGAGTCTTATTTTTAAGAAATAAAGAAAATTTCTTGAGGTAGTAACCCAAGGTTGATGCTTGGGGTTGATATGTTTGGCTAGAGTTGGAAATTTTTTTTACTCTCCTTGCTCTTGAGTGTTATGTTCGTGAAAATTCATAGTAGTTCATTTTTCACACATACTTGCATATGTTTACTCATTACTTGAGACACTAGTCTTCCTAGAAATGGCACCAAATGTTGGCTCTTTCCCATGGCTTTCGGAGGAAGAGTAGGGTATTCTCAGAATGCAGGGTTGCGAGGCTTTTGTTCACCTACAGATATATCGGTCTTGTTGTTTGTAGTATAAGAGTAGCTTAGGACCTCGAGTCGTATTTTGCTGAGAGATTTAGGCTTAAGTGTGGTAAGAAAACATAGTGTATGCATGTGTGAAAGGAACATGCATCATCATGGTTGGGGTAATGAAGGCTTTTTCCTTCATTGGGGTTTGAAGGGTTGAGGAGTTTAAGGGTTAGGGGGAGGTTCACGGTTTAGAAGGAGGTTCCAAGATTTAGAGTGAGGTTCCAGAGTTTAGAAGAGATTCAAGGGTTAGAGGGAGGATCCAAGGTTCAGGGTAGAGTACATGGTGGAGAGCTCATCTCCCTTGTAGATCATGGAGGTCAAGGGTTGAGGAACTAAGGGTTTGGGGGATGCATAGGAGTGGGAGAGGAAAAAGGTGTAAGAGCATGGGGGGAAGGAGTTGCAAGTTCCATGTAGGAGATGCATGTAGAACTCGCATGTAGAACATGCATGTAGGAATCACATGTAGGACTTGCACGTAGAACATGCATGTAGGAATCACTTGTAGGACTCTCATGTACAACATGCATGTAGGAGTCGCATGTCCGACTTGCAAGTAGAACATGCATGTAGGAGTTGCATGTAGAATTGCATGTGGAACGTGTATATAGGATTTGCAAGTAGAACTTGCATCTTGAGGATTCCTAAGAGAAATTATTCCTAGCCTTATATATGCAAGTACAAGCGGAGATTTGCCACTACTCTACACACACATTCTGTACTACTTAAATCCATGTTGGCACACAAACAACAGCATCTCATGACAAACTGGAGACCTATAGGGATGTGAGTGTGCAGACTCGTCTACATCCCTCAACCCACCACGGTAGCCTCGACCCTTACTATCCTTCCTAGACCTACGATGGGTACCACGCCTAGGTGATGACCCCTTGGTTGAAGGGGCTACAAGGGGTGGCTATCGAGTGGGAAAAGCCATCGATGGCCTTGATCTACCCCCAAGGGGTGTAGGACATGCAATAGCTGAGGTCCTCTGGGATAGTAGAGAGAAGAATCTCATTGCCTCCGCATCGCTCATGGATGCGACAAACTCAGCTACTAGCAAAGGAGTTTCGGGTAGTCAAAGTGCTAGGGCCTAGAGGAGTCGGCCCGTGGGGAGTCACAGGGGTAGTCTCAGGGGTAGACCCTTGGGGAGTTGGCTGAGTGGAATTGAAGTCCTCTGGAGAGTATAGATCATGATGTCTCCTCCTACAAGGGACTCCATACTCTCTCGACGTGCGATGTGATGCCATGTCTAATTTGAGGGGATTGGACAATCACAGACACAAACAGGAAAACAAAAACAAACACAAGAGTGGGTAAGAAGCGAAAAGACAATTTACTTGAAAGACAATACTTACAATTTAATTAAAAGACAATTTATTGCTTAAAACTCAAACTCAATATACTAAAACTATGAAAAGACAATGATTTACTTAAGACAATTATTTAGTTAATACAATTTATATACAAAAGAGTTTTCATATACAAAAAATATCGCATTCACATTCACATTCACTTCTATTCAAAAAGAAATATATATCGCACAAGCTAATATATTTTGAAAAGATAATTCTAGAAAACATTATTGCATCCACTCTCCTTTATTCCACAATTTGCACCAATCACGTACCCCATCAACCTATCCACTTTATCCTCCTCTACTTTTGTACGTATGATTCTTTGCCTTTCCCTTCTCCGCTTCATCCTCCCTCAATCTTTAAAGTCTCCCCTCCTCTCTTCTTTGTCTCACACCACTCCCCTGCTATATCCCTTCTCACACCACTCCTTCCACTATGCTCTCTCATTGCTTCCTTCTCGTCTCTCACTTCTAGTTACTCCCTTCTCTTCGTTGTCTCTATCTGCTACTCTCTATGAACCATAGTGAAAAAGATATGGTAGCATACTTGGAGGAGCTGTACAGTCAATGGTATGATATAATGGATGGGGAGGTAATTATACCATTGCTCCCCGATGTGCATCTCTATCTAAATGCACATGCCAAGGGCAAGGAGCTTCCTGACGGGGACGTGTACAAGACCGATCGAGAGATCCCTAGGAGATCATGGAGGATTCTATTGAGGAGGTGCAGGAGTTGATCCAAGATGTATCCCATAAGCACAAGAAAGCTCCTTGGGATACGGAGTAAACGAAAAAAGAGGTGGAGTATAAGAAGAAGAAGAGAGATGACAAAGGGGAGGGTAGCACTTCGTTGAAGAAATGATGAAGAATGTATTTACAATTTATAAATTACTCTTATTTGAAGTATTTCAGCTATAGTTTCTAGTGTATGAGAGGGAGCTCTCTTTTAGATATTTGTTGTAAACCCTCTTGGATATTTGTTATGATATATGATGAGATTATGTTGTATCCCTCTCTTTGTTATTCCGTATGGTATATGTTTTTTAAAAGAGAGGAGAGATAGGGAATAAAGTTTGGCTTTTACAGAAAAGAGATCAAGCCTCTTTGTTATTCCCTATGGTGTATGTCTTTTAAAAGAGAGGAAAGATAGAGCAAGCCTAGAGGAGGAAAAGAAAGGGGAAAAGAGAGAAGGAAAAGAGAGGGGAAGAGAGGAAAAGAGAAGAAAAGAGACGAGGAAAAGAGAGGGGAGGGTAGCACTTCATCGATGAAATGATGAAGAATGTATTTATAGCTTATAAATTGCTGTAATTTGAAGTATTTTAGCTACAGTTTCTAGTGTATGAGAGGGAGCTCTCTCTTAGATATTTGTTGTAACCCCTCTTGGATATTTGTTATGATATATGATGAGATTATGTTGTATCCCTCTCTTTGTTATTCCGCATGGTATATGTTTTTTAAAAGAGAGGAAAGATAGGGAATGAATTTGGCTTTTACAGAAAAGAGAGCAAGCCTCTTTATTATTCCGTATGGTGTATATTTTTTAAAAGAGAGGAAAGATAGAACAAGCCTAGAGGAGAAAAAGACAGGGGAAAAGAGAGAAGAAAAATAGAAGGGATGAGAGAAGAAAAAGAGAGGGGAAGAGAGGAGAAGAGAGGAAAAAAGAGAAGGAAAAAAGAGAAGGAAAGAGAGGAAAAGAGAGGGGAAGAGAGGAAAAGAGAGGAGAATAGGGAAAAGAGAGGAAAAGAGAGAAGGAAAGAAGGAAAAGAGAGGAAAAGAGAAGGAAAAGAGAGGAAAAGAGAGGAGGAAAAGAGAGGGGAAAAGAGAGAGAGGGGAAGAGAGGAGAAGAGAGGAAAAAAGAGAAGGAAAAGAGAGGAGAAGAGAGAAGGAAAGAGAGGAAAAGAGAGAAGGAAAGAAGGAAAAGAGAAAAGGGAAGAGAGGAGGAAAAGAGAGGAAAAGAGAAGGAAAAGAGAGAAGGAAAAGAGAGGAGGAAAGAGAGGAAAAGAGAGATTGAAGGAGAGGAAAAGAGACAAGGAAAGAGAGGAGAAGAGAGGAGGAAGAGAGCAAAAGAGAGGTGGAAAAAGAGGAAAAGAGAGAATGAAAGAGCAAATGAAAGAGAGAAGGAAAGAAGGAAAAGATAGGAAAAGAGAGGAGGAAAAGAGAGGGGATTGCAAGAGAAGGAAAAGAGAGGGGAACAGAGGAAAAGAGAGGGAAAGAGAGGAGGAAAAGAGAAGGGAAAAGAGAGAAGTAAAAGAGAGGGGAAGAGAGGAGAAGAGAGGAAAAAAGAGAAGGAAAAGAGAGAAGAAAAGAGAGGAAAAGAGAGAAGGAAAGAGAGGAGAAGAGAGGAGGAAGAGTTGAAGATGAAAAGAGAGGTGGAAAGAGAGAAAAAGAGAGAATGAAAGAGAGAAGGGAAGAAGGAAAAGAGAGGTGGAAAGAGATAAAAAGAGAGAATGAAAGAGAGAAGGAAAGAGAGGGGAAAAGAGAGAAGTGAGTAACCTTGGCAAGTGACTATCTTCCTTCTCCCCCTCTTCTCACACACAAATCTACCTTGCTTTCTCTCCATCCAATCTAATTCCTGGGTGATTTACCACATTCTTGGACAGTATAAATTGAAAATGTAACAAGAAGGATGGAGCTGAGTGAAGACATTTGGACATCAAAAATCCAATGGATGGAAGAAATATATGTTAAAAAACATTGAAACCAATCTAGAATTCTGACCTTTTTTTTCCTTTTCCATGCTGATGGAGTTGCACTGGTAAATCTCCTGCTCTTTCTCTAGCTTGAACTTTGCACTCTAGGTAACCTGGAGATCTGGCAGTAGTAGTAGTCTTCAGGCAGGTTGTAGTCTGGATGGAGTGTGCTGGGTAGGAAAGGATCAGAGAGAAGGAAATGGAAGATGCGAGGGTCATGGCAGGGATGAAAGATTGGGAGGCAGGGGAGGGAAGAGTGGTTGTGGTATTGATTATGAAATCATGAATGGCACAAGTTCCAAGGCATAAAGTATACTTTCACACGTGCCAAATTTCAAACTCCAAGAGATCTGGGTCCCATCCACACGTGTGAAAAATGACTACATTCCACACGTGTGGGATTTAGAAGATGCTTTATTTGTATTTGCACTTATTTGTGGTATCCTGTTTTAGACCTCTTGCCCTCCAGTCTCTGCTCTCTTGCCTCCCTACCTCCATCCTCTGCAACATCAGAATCCTGTCCAGCAGCACAGGTTCATCCTCAGCACAGGTTACTCATCAGCAGCACAACACATCCACAGATAGATTCCAGGTCAGTAACAATGGGTTCTCCCCTTAGTCTCTACAATCTTCTTGCCTACAATAGAAAAAATCCATCCTGCATGGAAATGCATAGACTCAAGTCAAGACAGAGAAATCACTGTAGGAATGCAGATCTTCAAGTGTGATATTTGCATGTGAGGGTAAAACTGTACTTATGGGTTCTCCCTTCAGTCTGTGCACACTTCTTGCCTTCCATAGACTCAATCCATCCTATATGGTTATGCAAACACCTTCAAATGACTGAAGGCATATTCCAGCATGCTGCCTCATAAATTTGCAGCAAAATGCGAGGAGAAGGCCTTAGGAATTTCAAACAGCTGAAATCGCGTTTTGTTGCAAATATTGAAATATTGCTTCATCAACCCCTGTCATTCTGGTTTTGTGACTTCCATAGCTATCCATAGCTGTAATCTTCTTGCATAAACTCCACTCATACTGTATTTAGTTGTAGAGACAGAGAAATCACTGTAGGAATGCACCAGCATGTCATTTCAAAAATTTGCAGCAAAATGTGATGTGGACCTGTTTGAAATTCCAAACTGCTCATATCGCATTTTATTGCAAATTTCTCTATATGGCTTCATCCACCCCTGTGATTGCCTTTTCTTTGTTAGAACATGTTCTCCATGTCTATGATCTCTTTCCAATCCTTTGTATGCAGTTTTTCAGAGTGATGGCAAGAACCAAGTCAACTGCAAGGAAAGTTGGCAAAGGGCCAGGGCTTGCAGCAACAGCAGCTGGGGTAGGTACCAAGAAATTTAGTGTGCCTCCAAAGGGAAGAGCTGCACATGGCAGGAAGGGTAAGCCAATGAGCCTGCTCAAGCAAAAGGCCAAAAGATTGAATCATGGTGCAGGTATGCTAAGGGAGATCAGGAGGCAACAGAAAGCTATAGGCTTTGCAATACCCAAAGCACCCTTTCAAAGACTGGTGAGAGAAATTTGTGACAGTTGGAACCTTGGGTTCAGGTGGAATAGAACTGCCATTCTTTCCTTACAAGAAATGGCAGAGGATTACTTGGAGAAATATTTTGAAGATGCAATGCTTGTAGCAGCCCATGCTCACAGGGTGACTTTGATGGCCAAAGACTTCAACACTTTGCCCAGAGTGAGATGGAGGTATGACAAACTTGTTCATCCTGTGGAATGGCAGGACATCAAAATGAGAGACATATTGCTAATTCCACCTACAAGGAAGTTGAAGGTTGATGAGGTAAAGGTTGTTGAGGTAACACACTCAAAGAACACCAGAGGGAAGGCTGCTTATGAGGACTCACTGAAGCAGCAAATAAAAGAAACAAAATCTGTTATAGATGTGGAGACTGGAAAGAAGGAGCTACAGACACATAGAAGGTTGAAGGAGCTGGGCCCTCATGTAGTTGTTCATATTGAGGATGAAGTTTCAGTGAATGATTTTGACTTGACAAAACAATGCTTAGCAGCATTGGCTCATAAGAATGAGTATTGCTCAGATACTATCATTCTTGCAATGCTCTAGTAAGTGTCTATTATTTTACATTTTTTGCAAATCAATCCTCCTTGTACCACCTTTATAACCTACCCTAATTATTTTATGATCCTATGCAGCATGATGAGAAGCTGGCTTTACCCCTTTGTACAGCATATAGTCCATATTATTGATCCTGCCATTTCTTCTAAATTAAGAGATGCAAAGGAGACTCCCATGAGTATTTCTAGCTGGTTCAAACACTGCAATTTTGAAGTAATTGATGTTTTGCTACTTCCTTACCATAGTAGGTATGTGGGTGACTACTTCATTACTACACACGCATCCTATTGCGACGTTTACGTACCGACGATTAGCGCCCGCTTAGCGTTAATCGTCGGTATAAAAATCGGGTGTCGTAAATCGTCGCTATATAGCGACTTTTAATAAGCGTCGCTATATAGCGACGTTAGTAAAAGTCGCTATATAGCGACTTTGAAAGGTCGCTATATAGCGACGTTAGTAAAAGTCGCTATATAGCGACTTTTAAAGGTCGCTATATAGCGACACTGAGACTATATTATAGCGACGTTTTACAGAGAGGTTTTTTTTTTTTTTTTAGCCTTAAAATTTATTTTCTTCTAATGACAAAATTTTTTAAATTTTCATACATGTTTGAGCTCATAGAGAAATAAAAAATGAGAGCATGTACATCAAGCCTTTGAAGCTCATATATTCATGTCCAAGTTGGAGATGAGAAAAATCAAATTAAATAAGAGCATTTACATCAACTGTTTCATCTTGAGCCAAGTCTAAGGCGCCAAGCAAGTCTATCTCCAACTCTATACCGAGTTGATCTCCTATATCATCATCGTACTCTAGCATCGTACGTTCACCTAAAAGTATTTGATCATCTTCTTCAATTAAGCTTAAGTGTGGTGATTGATCTTGACGATTGTTGTCTTCCTCGTCAATATCGTGATCTCCATCCTCCTCCCGTGCGATGTCATTATGCGCATCTTCCTCTTGCCTCATATGGTGATCTACATCTTCTTCGCTAGATTCATCAATTGGATCCGGATTTGGTAGTGGCATCTCCATATCCACATCTCGATCTTCAAAAATCTACTTACTTCGTGGTGCAACTTGGATCACGTACCACCATCTTGGATCAGAACGATCCGGATGAAAAACCACCTATATTGAAGATGAAAAATCACGTGCCAAGTGTCGTCAATTATATATATATCAATGGACTTAAAAAATGAAAGCTTCGACTAATTAAATCATTAGTATGCACCTGCTCACAGTGCTCGGGAAGAACAAAAGTATCACTTTCATCGGTCCAATGTTTGGTGGAGTCTATTGCAAAGAGACCGCTACCATCTTTTCTCACAGTTGCATGGGGACCGTTGTAAGTAGTTCTAAACCATTTTACATCAAGAATGAAAATAGTAAATCGTCTGAAATCAATTTCATAGATGTCGCGTATGGTTCCACAATAATCCAACTGTGAGGAGAGAAGATTGGTATCCGAAGCACTTGCTCGGCTATCTTGTGTGAAGTTAGCCATGACTCCACAATCATACGTGACTCTCTTTGAATCGATGCGTTCTATGCGAAAATGTCGTCCATATGACCATAATGCACTGTACTTTTTGTACTGTAAAAGAGCATCATTAAAACAATGAAGATGCACCTATTTTATAGCATATATTGCCACAAATAATTACTTAATTACATCAAGAGATAAGAAACTTACATGCACCATACATCCAGATGATAACTCCCGCTCGCGCTCGTTTATTGTCTCTCCATCACGTTCGGCTTTACGTATAGCTAGTTGTAGCCAATCAAGTGACATGTGAGTAGGGAGAAGAGCCAGATCTCGTGGATATGGTTGTGATTGCCTGTACATTACTCTGAATCTCGTCCTTGCATTTATTCTTTCTGCTTTGGCCACTTCATATCTCTCAATCCACTTCTGCATCTCAGGGCTATTGAGGATACAAAACTTATTGAATTTCTCCATTTGCTCTTCGCTCATCTTTCTTTCAATCCCTTTTCCTTGGGGGACCTCGCCAATGATGCGATCATCATCCTTGTTGTGCCAAGCTTGCGGCATATCAGGATCCGTGGATGCAAGAAACTCTGTGATATATACTAATGACTCTTGCACAAGCCATCCCTCTGCCATGCTTGCTTCTGGTCTTGCTCTTTGTCTTACAAACCCCTTTAAAGTTTTCATAAACCGCTCGAGAAAAAACATCCATCGATTATGAACGGTACCTGCTATAGCCACCTCATCAACTATGTGCACAAGCAAGTGGACTTGAGTTGTCATAATGCTTGAGGGAAAGTGCTTCTTAAGCAAGCATACGGCTTTGATGGATTCCACCCTAGCCTTCTCGATGCTCGATATAGAGATCTCTTTTTGAGATATCCACCTATTTCACATGTCCATGTATATGTAAGATATTTGAGATATCCACCTATTTCACATGTCCATGAAGAAAATAGATAATGCGAATTGATAGTAAGCATACCTCACAATACCACAGATCTTGAATATAGCATTTCTAACATCTTCTTGTAAGCACCCTTTTATTGTAATTGGAAGGATGAACTATCAAAGCAACAATGAAATCATGTCAACAATATAACATAATAATAATTACGCTAATGCATCACTATTATCGGTACACTAATTCTACTTAGAATACCTGTAAGACCTTGTGCCAATCATGGGACTTGAGGCCACTAAGCTTATTGTCCTTTGAAAATGCTCCTTTCAAGCAACGCATGTACCCTGTCGGTGTTTGAAAAGAGGCAATGTCTGCCTTGATCGCTGCCTCCTCCCTCGTAGAGAGGATCCACGTTGCTTTCGGGAGGACAACTTTTCCTGAAGCATGCACTTGGGGCCACAAACGAGACATCCTATTCATAGCACGCAATCTTCTCGCACTCCTCTCGAGTCCTTGGAACCAACCAAGTGTGCCCAAATGGTAGCCCCCACATTCTTAAAGATATGCATGGGATCCAAGAGATGATTGATTTGTAACTGACCCCAATAAGGAAGCTCGTGAAAGATCGATAGCCTCTTCATACCAGGAGGAGGTTCCTCTCCATTCTCCCTCCAAGCTTGAATCCAATCACTTGCTTTCAAATATGATGGTGGTGGATCAAGCTGACCTCCACGTGCGAGCTGGTCGAGCGGAAGGTATCGAGCATGACCTTCATAAACATTTTTCCTCATGTGTTTGGAGTAGCGTGCAAGCGATTTCAAAGCGGGTCCACAAACAGGACAAGCATGGTACCCACTTGTAACAAGCCCTGCACGCGTGCATGAATATGTTAGTACAAGACATGCGTGCAAAAGAGAGTAAAAAAAGCATAATCCCTCATTGTACATGTAAAGACATAACCACGTACCTGCGCACTCTCCATATCCTGGGTAGTCATGCATGGTCCACATCAAGATACCCCTGACGGAAATATCATTGGTATGCCTAGGAGCTCTGGAAATATCAAAGACCTGCACTCCTCTCCATAATATCTGTAACTCCTCTATCAAAGGTGCCATGTACACGTCCATGTTTCTTGCCTTGTACTTTCCTGGCACAAGTAGTGCAAGCATGAGGTGTCCCTTTTTTATTGTTAGCCATGGTGGGATATTGTAATTCACCACGACTATGGGCCATGTCGACCAAGATGTCGAGCGTAACCCGAAAGGATTCACGCCGTCCATGGCTAGCCCAAGATGTAAGTTGCGTGGCTCTCTCGCAAAGTCCGGCCACTGATTATCTATGTGCTTCCAAGCCGCACAATCTGCGGGAATCCTCAATGTGTGATCAGTGGACCGATGAGATGCATGCCATGTCATCAACTCCGCTATGGATTTGCATCGAAACATGTGTTGTATTCTTGCAATGATGGGAAAGTGTCTTAAGACCTTTACCGGTATCCTCTCACCCTGCAAGTCATCTCTATATCGTTGTTCCCCACACTTTGGACAACTAGCCAAATCTCCATGCTCACGACGAAAGAGAATACAATCATTACAGCAAGCATGGATGGTATCATAATCCATACCCACCATTGTTAGCATCTTTTTCGCTTCATCTCTTGATGCGGGCATGGTATTTGGTGCAGGCAACATCTTTTGGAGCAACCTATGACAAAGACACTATCCAAATGATGATTCTCAAAACAAACAATATCCAAATAATGAGTCAATCAAATTAATGCAAGGGCTAACCTCATTAAGGCCGAGACACTTGTATCCGACCACCCATACTGTACTTGTAGATTCAAGATTGAGAGACAAGCACGTAGTTTAGACATCCTGGCACCCTCGTACAATTGTGTTGATTGCAACTCTCACATTTTCACCTCAGACTCTGACATCACGTGTACGTGGGATGTAGTGCCCCTAAAAATGGAATCCATCATGTCGACCATACCCTCGTCGTCATCCGGGAGACTATAGTCTTGTTGAAAGTGAGAAGGTATATGTGTACCCTCGTCACCCTCGTCATCCTGTCATAAGCTCATTCGTGTAAATAGAAGATCTTCTAATTCCGGGTATACAATAAGATTGCGAACTTAAATAGCTTTGACTTACCGATGATCCATCAACATGTGCAACACCAACGGGGGGTACTGGTTCCGGCTCCTCCCCATACATCCGCAAGTGGCGCATGATAATATGACGTTGATGTCGTACTTCTCGCTTGCAATGAGTGCAATGACAATATAACCTCTCCGTAAGCCACTTCGTGCTCCCGGGCGTTGGCGCATCATCGGATGAGCTTCCACTCGTCCCTTCCATCTACACTTATAAAACCAAAACATAAGCATGAAGAGGAGATGTACACAATTATGAGCATAGCATGTTTAATTTGAGCTTCTCTTGAGGCTATATAAAAAGAATGACATCGCTATATAGTAAGGATTGAAACAAAAAATCCTATATAGTAAGGCTATGTAGTAAGAGGAGATATTGACAATTATAGGCATAGCATGTTTGAGTCACAAGAGGCCTCATTAAAAAACAAACAGTAAGCGTCGCTATATAGTGACGCTCTGTTCAGTCGCTATATAGCGACGATTTTAATTGAAAGCATCGCTATATAGCGACGTTTTCAATTAAAAACGTCGCTATATAGCGACGAATAAGCGTCGCTATATAGCGACGCTGTGGGTTAAAACCCGAAACGCCGAAACCCGCGGCGTTTTGCTCAAAGCTTTCCTAATCTCTCAACTAAGCTCTCCAAAATCTCCTCCCACCTATTTTCACTGACCTCCCATCTATTCCAAGCAACCTCCTACCCTATTTCCCACTCCTCACCCTCCTCCTACCTCTTGTGCACCCTCTCTCTCCTTTTTCCCTCTTTGGTTTCCAGAAAGAAAGTTCTTCAAAAGGTGAGTTTTTTTCAACAATGTAGGTTGTTTGTTTGTTAGCTTTGGTTTTGTGAGTGTTTCTACTTGTATTGCTAAAGTTTTAAACTAGTTTTCATGCTTGATTAGAAAGGATTCAAACAAAAAATGAAATTTCAAGAAAGAAAGAAAGAAACTCACCTCTTCTTTCTGTATTTCTCTTCCTTCTCTTCCTTCTCTTCTCCTCAATCTCCTCCTTTTCTTGTCTCCTCAATCTTCTCTTTCCTTGTCTCCTTTCAAGAAGTTGCTTTTGTGATCTCCTCTTTCCACTAACATCTTATTTGAAAAAATGGGTTGTTTTCTCTCTTTTGTAGGGCCAGTCCACTACACCGAGCGGGACATAGTCTCTCTTTTGTGGGCCCAGTCCACTACACCGAGCGGGACATACTTTTACAGGTAAGTGCTTCCTCTTCTTTCCATTTAAGCTTTTTGTTATTTGCATTGGCCTGCAGCTAGCGCCTTAAGCGCTAGCTGCAGTGATGGGCGTAGGAACCCTCTCTTCCCCCTTCTCTTTTTCTCATTTTCCCCCTTCTCTTTTTTCCCTCTTCTCTTATTCTCTCTTTCCCCCTCTCTCTTTCCCCCTCTCTCTTTCCTTTCCCCCTTATTCTCTATTTCCGCATCCCTCTTATTCTCTTATGCTTATGCTTCTCTCATTCCCCCTTATCTATTTCCCCCTTCTCTCATTCGCATAAGCTTCTCTCATTCTCTTTTTCCGCATGACCATAAGCATGAGCTTATGCTTATGCTTATGCATAAGCATAAGCATAAGCTCATGCTTATGCTCATTCATGAGCATGAGCTTATGCGTAAGTTTCCGCATAAGCTCCTTCTCTCATTCCGCATAAGCTCCTTCTCTATTTTCGCATGAGCATAAGCATGAGCTTATGCTTATGCTTATGCTCATTCATGAGCATGAGCTTATGCGTAAGTTTCCGCATAAGCTTATGTGGAAATAGAGAATGAGAGAAGCTTATGCTTCTCTCATTCTCTTTTTCCGCATAAGCTCCTTCTCTCATTCCGCATAAGCTCCTCCTCTATTTTCGCATGAGCATAAGCATGAGCTTATGCTTATGCTTATGCATAAGCATAAGCATAAGCTCATTCTTATGCTCATTCATGAGCATGAGCTTATGCGTAAGTTTCCGCAAGAGCTTATGCGGAAATAGAGAATGAGAGAAGCTTATGCTTCTCTCATTCTCTTTTTCCGCATAAGCTCCTTCTCTCATTCCGCATAAGCTCCTTCTCTATTTCCGCATGAGCATAAGCATGAGCTTATGCTTATGCTTATGCTTATGCTTATGCTTATGCATAAGCATAAGCATAAGCTCATGCTTATGCTCATTCAAGCTTATGCGTAAGTTTCCGCAAGAGCTTATGCGAAAATAGAGAATGAGAGAAGCATATGCTTCTCTCATTCTCTTTTTCCGCATAAGCTCCTTCTCTCATTCCGCATAAGCTCCTTCTCTATTTCCGCATGAGCATAAGCATGAGCATAAGCATAAGCATAAGCTCATGCTCATGAATGAGCAAGAGCATGAGCATAAGCATAAGCTCATGCTCATGAATGAGCAAGAGCATGAGCTTATGCGTAAGTTTCCGCATAAGCTTATGCGGAAATAGAGAATGAGAGAAGCTTATGCTTCTCTCATTCTCTTTTTCCGCATAAGCTCCTTCTCTCATTCCGCATAAGCTCCTCCTCTATTTCCGCATGAGCATAAGCATGAGCTTATGCTTATGCTTATGCTTATGCTTATGCATAAGCATAAGCATAAGCTCATGCTTATGCTCATGCGGAAATAGAGGAGGAGCTTATGCGGAATGAGAGAAGGAGCTTGTCATGAGCTTATGCGCAAGTTTCCGCAAGTTTCCGCATGAGCTCCTTCTCTTATTCCGCATAAGCTCCTTCTCTTTTTTCGCATAAGCTCCTTCTTTATTTCCGCATGAGCATAAGCATGAGTTTCCACAAGTTTCCGCAAGTTTCCGCAAGCATAAGCATAAGCATAAGCATAAGCTCATGCATGAGCTTATGCATGAGCTTATGCTTATGCTTATGCATAAGCATAAGCATAAGCTCATGCTTATGCTCATTCATGCTTATGCTTATGCTTATGCTTATGCTCATGCTTATGCTCCTTCTCTATTTCCGCATGAGCATAAGCATGAGTTTCCGCAAGCATAAGCATAAGCTCATGCTTATGCTCATGCATGAGCATGAGCTTATGCGCAAGTTTCCGCAAGAGCTTATCCGCAAGTTTCCGCAAGTGCTCCTTCTCTCTTTCCGCATAAGCTCCTTCTCTTTTTCCGCATGAGCATAAGCATGAGCTTATGCTTATGCTTATGCATGAGCATAAGCATAAGCTCATGCTTATGCTCATTCATGTCCATGAGCTTATGCGTAAGTTTCCGCAAGAGCTTATGCGGAAATAGAGAATGAGAGAAGCATATGCTTCTCTCATTCTCTTTTTCCGCATAAGCTCCTTCTCTTATTCCGCATGCAAGTTTCCGCAAGTTTCCGCATGAGCTCCTTCTCTTATTCCGCATAAGCTCCTTCTCTTTTTCCGCATAAGCTCCTTCTCTATTTCCGCATGAGCATAAGCATGAGCTTATGCTTATTCATGAGCATGAGCTTATGCGGAAGTTTCCGCAAGAGCTTATGCGGAAATAGAGAATGAGAGAAGCATATGCGGATCTCATTCTCTTTTTCCACATAAGCTCTTTCTCTTTTTCCGCATAAGCTCTTTCTCTTTCTCTTTTGCGTGAGCATATGCGGAAATAGAGAATGAGAGAAGCTTATGCTTCTCTCCTCCTCTATTTTCGCATATGCGGAAACATGAGCATAAGCTCATGCTCACCCATGAGCATAAGCATAAGCTCATGCGGAAAAAGAGAAGGAGCTTATGCGGAAATAGAGAATGAGAGATGCTTCTCTCCTTCTCTTTTTCTGCATAAGCTCCTTCTCTTTTTCCGCATGAGCATAAGCATGCAGAAACTCATCCTTCTCATGCTTATGCTCATGCATGTGCATGAGCTTATGCTTAAGTTTCCGCATAAGCTCATGCTTATGCGTGAGCTTATGCGGAAATAGAGAATGAGAGAAGCATAAGCTCATTCTCTATTTCTGCATAAGCTCATTCTCTATTTCCCACTCTATTTCCCCCTTCTCTCATTTCCCCCTTCTCTCATTCTCTATTTTCCCTCATCTCTTTCCCTTTCTCTCATTCTCTATTTCCTCATTCTCATTCTTTTCTTTCCTTTACATCTTCTTTCCCTCTTATCTTTCCCTCTTCTTTCCCTCTTTCCTTTCCCTCTTCTTTCCTTTCCCTCTTCTTTCTTCTTGCCTATGCCTATGCCTATGAGAATGCTCATGTTTGTTTATTTGTTTTCTGTTTTCGTGTTTGTGTCTATGTTAGACATGGGATCACGTCGCTCATCGGACGAGTACGGACAGCCTCGCAGGAGGAGAGCTCACGATCTATATGCTCCAGAGGACTTTGATTCCTCTCAGGCGACTACCCCGAGGACTACCCCTGGTCCGACTCCTCTCGGTCCTAGCACTGTGACTACCCCTGGTCCGACCCCTCTTCCACGTAGCACTGCGACTACCCCTCAGGGGACTCCTTTGCTAGCCGCGCATGGCTTTGTTGGGACTCCCGACGAGTTTGTAGTGCAGATGAGCGGGCGATGAGGAGGCAGCGAGATTCTTCTCTCTGCTCTCTCAGAGGACCTCCGCAATTCCTTCCCCTACACCGACGGGTGGACGTACAGCCCAGCCATCCCCTCGCGCCCCTTCGACCGCGGGATCATCACCTGCGCATGCCTCCCGCAAGGGAAGGAAGAGTAGGATGGGCGGCTCATGTTGTGCTGACTCAGGAGATGTAGACGAGTCAGCACACTCACGCTCCTTTAGGTCTCCACTTGGTCCGGAGACACAGTATCAGTCAGGTCCCTTTCCCTCTCCTACTCCCACAGCTACTCCTCGATCCGGAAGCGGTCGCGTAGCTTTCACTCCTTTAGACTCTGCTACCGTCAGTCCCCCTTACTCATCAGGGGATCTCTCCTATCAAATCACATCTGCCGAAGAGATAATAGAAGACAAAAAGGGCAAAGCAGTGATGGCCGCCATGAGGCGGTTGATGAGTCATCACTTCAAGAGCGGCATAAATATCGATTGGCGGTATCAAGATGGCCAAAAGAAGCAGGCGGTGATCGATGAGTTAAAACTCAGATTTCCTAATCCGCCAAATGTGGAGTTTAATAACAGTTATATGCTCGAGCGCATGGGTTTGGTCCTAAAGCATCGCAGATCAACCATGCGTACTTCCATAACAAAGGGGTTGTCTAAACCCAGCTGGGCAGACAAAGCTGATTGGAAGTACTTCAAGAAGCAACATAGGGACCATCCTGAAATGTTCGAGGGTCAGAGGAGGGCTGCGAAGAGACGGCTGGATGTCGTAGGTACTTCGCACTTTGGTGCAGGTGGACGGTATGCGTTCGAGGCAACCGTGGTAAGTTTACTTCTTTCCATTTAATGTATTGTTCTATTTGTTTTACTTACATATTACATGCACTTTAGCTAACTCTAACTCTCGTAAATTGGATCCACAGCAAGCTGCGATGGGTCGTCTTCCTACGGATGCAGAGACGCGGCGCGCATTTCGGATAGGAACCAAGCCGTGGTTCATTGAGCAAGAGGCAATGGGAGCGACAGTCGATTGGGCTGAGGTGGCTGCTCGCACGGTATAAGTTTACTCCTGCTTGTAATCTCACTTTTTAATTTAAGTTCCAATCTAATTTTCGATTTATATGGTTCATTCTCAGGGTCAAAGCTCAAGCGTCCCATCATCAGAGACGAGCGATCAACAGGGGCAAGGATCGGACGCAGGTGCCGATGACGAAGGAGAAGACGCAGGTGTCGGGGACGAGGGAGAAGATGCAGGTGCCGAGGACCAGGGAACAGCCCAACAAGACGATTCGGATTCGGATTCGGATTAGTAGTGGTAGTAGCATTTTTCATATCCGCTCGTTAGAGCCATTTTGTATCGCCCTTTCACAGGGTAATTTTGTTTCAAACACAGTTGTATATGTATATACTTCTTTTGTAATTACAAAAAAAAAAAAAAAGGTTAGTGGGGCTAAACAGGGCCAAAAGGAAGCCCTGTTTAGCCCCACTAACCATTTTTTTTACCTTCTGTTAATCGTCGCTATATAGCGACGTTTACCAGTGTCGCTATATAGCGACGATTAACAGAGTCGCTATATAGCGACGTTTACATCGTCGCTATATAGCGACGGTTACATCGTCGCTATATAGCGAGGATTAACAGCGTCGCTATATAGCGACGGTTTATAGCGACGCTCCTTTTTCGACGATTTTAACGACTTTTATAGCGACCTTTGCGCCCGTGAAAAAAAAATTTTTTAATGTAAAAAGCGTCGGTATTTCCGTCGGAAAATGGCCTATGCCTTGTAGTGCTTCTTTTAAGATTCTTCTTTAAGATTGGGAACTCTTATAGCCTTTGATTTCCTTATGCTTTTTTTCTTATGCAGTGACCACTGGAGTTTTGTTTCTATTGACATCCAGCAGAAGCAATGCTTTCTATTCAACTCTCTAAAAAACACACACAGAGAGCTGAAATTGTAAGTGCTGTGTGTGCTTTTTGAACTTAAAACTTCATTATTTTGATATCATACTAACTAAATTATACATATTGTAGTTGTATTAGAAGGCTTTTAGATGCATTGGGTCACTGTCCTCCAAATGTCTCTCTTTTGGATTCAATAGAGCCAATAAGTCTAGAGGTAAAAAGTCTATTAAATGCTATGTCTTTGAACTTATTGAATAATTTTGTTTTGTGCTGATGCTAACAGTTTCTAACATATCTTTCTAACTGTACAGACACCATAATAAAATGATTCAAGTAGCTGTGGATGGAGAGTGCTGATCAATGCAAAATATATACTTTCAAGCTACTTTGAGAAGGAACAGCCAGACCTTGTAAGGAAAAATACTTTTCATTTAGCTTGAAGATAATTCATAATGATACAAAGTGTTCTAAATTATCCTCTGCCATTGCAGATGAAAGAAGATAGCTTCAGCTCCAACTATGTACATAATTTTAGAGCTCATACAATTTGGAGGTTTTTGAGCTATGCCTCCCCCAAACCTATTGTACCAGCTACTGTTGAGCTGGGTGAAAGCTCTAAAGTACAAGAAGGTGTCATACACCTTGATGCCACAGATGAAGCACCTAATGCTGAGGACCAGAAGCCATAGGAGCAATCACATAGTGCTAAGGAGGAGCAGACACAGGAGCAAAGACCTACTGCTGATGTTGTTGAGGAGAAGGTGGAGAAGCAGCAAAGAGATGCTCCTGGGGTAGTGGAGGAGACAGGATGGAGCACAGACAGGATGGAGCAGTAGAGAAAAGATCCTCCAAAAAATGTAGAGCAGCCTCTGGATCAAGCTGTACATAAATAGAAAATGGATGTCAGAAATATGTTCTACATATTTAACTAAACAGTTCTGTACAAAATCTTACTTGATTGAATACAAAACCTTTGTTTATGGAGTCTGTGTTATCTCAATTTTTAAATTTTCGATGTCTTTGCATTTTATTGAGCTCTCTCTTCTTTTGAGTAACTGCAAAAAAGCAATATGAATCAGAGTGGTAAATTAAACTAATAGCAATGATTAATGAGACTAGGATAAATCAGATGGTGTACCTTTCTGTTGTTGTAGATAAATAAAAAGTCGTTTGAGATAGAACCTTATGTCTCAAATAGAATGTCACTGCACAATTGAGCTAGGGAGCAACATTCTCTTAATGAGATATTGACTAGCACATCACCATTCTCAACAACATCAATATCAATAAGTTTATTTTCTGCACCAAATGACTCTTCATCGTGATCCATTGGGACTAGCTTTGTGCCTAGCATTTGACTGCGCTTGTAATAAAAAGAGAAAATAAAATTTTGTGATGCAACCATGTACTTCAGTTGCATAGAAGGTTGGACAACCTCACAAAACACTGAACTACATGTCTTCTTATCCCAACCTTTATCCAAAAATTGTGGCATGCATGCCGAATTTGTTGCTTTAACTGTGAACATTGTTTTCCTTCACTGGAAAGATATTAAACAAGTCCACAAAAACTGTGAGAGGCATGCATAAAGAAATTTTTAATATCCTAGTGGCAATATTGGGCCTCAGAGATTTCTGTACTTCTGTAAAAAGCTTCACACCCTATATGCCTCTATAACACTAGAATGTGGGTGAGGCCAATCCACTGAATTCCATGCCGGAAGGTCTTGTTTTATTAATACACCATGTGTGTTAGCTTTGTCCAACAACTGATAAAAATGATCAGTAAAAAATATACCCGATTGAGCTAGCTCTGTTGCACATCGACCTTGGTATTGTTCTCCTATTGATCCATGCAGAACATCTATAAATCCCAGAATACGATCGATGTTTTGCCATGTCTCATACGATGAAGGATATAAATCTGAAATAAAACAACACAAGAATGTCAATAAGCTAAGAGAGAAAGATTCATCTTAAAAATCCATACACCTCGTAAAGAAAAAAACCACAATAGAAAAATATACAATTAGGCCTGTGTTGCAGAAGATTTTTTGGATAGTCTCGCAAGACAAGTTCTTTATGCATGTACATGTGCTGAATCAAAACTTCTTTCACGGATATCTTCCCTTTGGTGATTTTAAAATCTCGTACTCTTCCCTTCCACGACACCAAGAAAATGTTTTTTGTCTGGGGTCTTTTTCTTTTGCTAGGTTGCATGAGCACCCATGCTCCTTTCGAAACACTAAACCTTTCCCAAGTTCCTTCCGTTTTGAATGTACTTGAATTCTCTACCGATGAAATAGAAGAAGCAGGTCGATGGGGTAAGGATGTTTGGTATAATTCTGCCTTCATAGCATTATCATCCACAGAGCGTCTTCCACAAGAACGGCCGTGGTTTTGGTTCACCATGGAGATTTTCTGAATCTGTAACAATAGCAAAGTAATGTAACTAAGATAACAATTTGAAGTTTCAAGAAAGAGAAAGTGGGCAGACAGACAGTTGACGAGAAACATCTTACTCTATGCCAAACAGGATCAAGGGAGCAGTTTTGGAAAAGAAAGGCTGTTGCACAATGAGGCAATGGTGTAGAATGGTAGACCTTTCACACGAAAGGCGGCACAACATTTGAAAGTTCAAAGGAAGGTGGAAGCGGGAAGGCCCTTGTCAGATAAAATGTCAGTTTAGATTCTATCTTCTTGTCCAAAGATCTTCTGAGAATAAAAAACCAATCTCCACATTAATGTAGCACGCTTGTACCTACATAAAGTATTGTTTCTTTTTTCTATTTTCTCTTATTTTCGTGAATTTTCAACGTAATGTTGGCCCTCTATTGATTGGTTGAGAGCTTATTTTTCCAAACCGTAAAAGGCCCCAAAATGAGTTCCCTTTTTTCCTAATGTGCGAGCGACCACCTCAGCCCAATCGACCGTCGCTCCCATTGCCTCCTGCTCAATAAACCACGGCTTTGTTCCTATGCGAAACGCACGTCCCGTCGTTGCATCTATAGGAAGACGACCCATCGTAGCTTGTTGTGGATCTAATTTACGAGAGTTAGATAAAGTGCATGTAATATGTAGTAAAACAAATAGAACAATACATTAAATGAGAAGAAGTAGACTTACCATGGTTGCCTCGAACGCCAATCGTCCGCCTGCACCAAAGTACGAAGTACCTATGGCATCCGGCCGTCTCCTCGCAGCCCTCCTCTGACCCTCAAACATTTCGGGATGGTCCCTATTCTGCTTCTTGAAAAACTTCCAATCAGCTTTGTCTGCCTAGCTGGGTTTAGCCATCCCCTTTGCGATGGAAGTACGCAAGGTTGATCTACGATGCTTCAAGACCAAACCCATGCGCTCTCGCATATAATTCTCATTGAACTCCCAATTTGGCGGGTTAGGGTATTTTTGTTTTAATTCATCGATGATCGCCTGCTTCTTTTGATCATCTTGATACCGCCAATCAGTAGCAATGCTGCTCCTGAAGTGGTGGCTCATCAACCGCCTCATGGTGGCCATCACTGTTTTGCCCTTTCTATCTTCGATTATCTCTCCGACAGCTGTGATTTGATAGGAGAGGTCCTCGATTGGGTAAGGAGGACTCATGGTAGTGGTAGAGTCAGAGTGAGTGGAAGCTATGCGAGCGCTTCCGGAGCGAGGAGTAGCAATGGGAGTAGGAGAGGGCAAGGGACCTGGCTGATACTATGTCTCAGGACCAAGTGGAGGCCTGTAGGGATGCGAGCGTGCTGACTCATCTACATCTCCCGAGTCAGCACAACATAAGCGGCCCCTCCTACTCTTCCTTCCCTTACGATAGGCACGTGCAAGTAATGACCCCTCGGTCGAAGGGGCACGAGCGGACAGCTGGGCAGTAGGTCTAGCCGTCGATGTAGGAGAGGGAATTGCTGAGGTCCTCTGAGATAGCAGAGAGAAGAATCTCGCTGCCTCCTCATCAGTCATCTGTGCTACAAACTCATCGGGACTCCCGATAAAGCCATGGGCTGCTAGCAAAGGAGTTCCCCGAGGGGTAGTCGCAGTGCTATGTCCGAGAGTAGTAGTCGCAGGGGTAGGCCCCTGAGGTGTCACCTGAGAGGAATCAAAGTCCTCTGGAGCATAGAGATCGTGATGTCTCCTCTTGCGAGGCTGTCCGTACTCGTCGGACGTGCGACGTGATCCCATGTCTAATGTAGACACAAACACGAAAACAAAAAACAAAAAACAAACATAAGCATACGCATACACATAGGCAAAGGCATAGGCAAATACATATGCTTATGATCAAAAGAGGGAGAAGCAGGGGAGAAAGCTTATGCTCATGCTCATGGTTATGCTTATGCTTATGCATGAGCATATGAGCATAAAAAGAGAGAAAGCTTAAGCATAGGCAAATACATATGCTTATGAAAAGAGATCGAAAGAGGGGGAGAAAGAGAGAGGAAAGAGGGGGAGAAAGAGAGAGGAAAAGAGGAAAATGAGACATGCTCATGAGAGGAAAATGCTTATGAAAAGATATGCTTATGCTTATGCTTATCCATGAGCATAAGAGAAGGAGACATATGCTTATGCTTATGCATAGGCAAATACATATGCTTATGAAAAGAGATTGAAAGAGGGACAAGAGGGGGGGAAAGAGAGAGGAAAGGAGGAAAAGAGGAGAAGGAGATGGAGAAGGAGACATATGCTCATGCATAAGCATAATAAGCATAAGAGAAGGAGACGTATGCTCATGCTTATGCTTATGCTTATGCATGAGCATAAGAGAAGGAGACATATGCTTATGCTTATGCATAGGCAAATACATATGCTTATGAAAAGAGATTGAAAGAGGGAAAAGAGGAGAAGGAAAAGAGAGGAGAAGGAAAAGAGAGGAAAGGAGGAAAAGAGGAGAAGGAGAAGAAGAAGGAGACATATGCTCATGCTTATGCATGAGCATATAAGCATAAAAGAAAAAAAGAGAAATCTTAGCATAAAAGAAAAAGAGAGAAAAAGAGATTGAAAGAGGGGAAAGAGGGGGGGAAAGAGAGATGAAAAGAGTAAAAGAGATTGAAAGAGGGGAAAAAGAAGAGGGGAAAAGAGCATAAACATAAGAAGGAGAAGGAGAAGGAGAAGGAGACATGTGCCCATGCATAAGCATAAGCATAAGAGAAGGACACATATGCTCATGCTTATGCATGAGCATAAGAGAAGGAGACATATGCTTATGCTTATGTATAGGCAAATACATATGCTTATGAAAAGAGATTGAAAGAGGGAAAAGAGGGGGGGAAAGAGAGAGGAAAGGAGGAAAAGAGGAGAAGGAGAAGGAGACATATGCTCATGCTTATGTACGAGCATATAAGCATAAAAGAAAAAGAGAGAAAAAGAGATTGCCAAAGAGGAAAGAGGGGGGAAAGAGAGAGGAAAAGAGGAAAAGAGATTGAAAGAGGGAGACATATGCTCATGCATAAGCATAAGCATAAGAGAAGGAGACATATGCTCATGCTTATGCTTATGCTTATGCTTATGCATGAGCATAAGAGAAGGAGACATATGCTCATGCTTATGCTTATGCATGAGCATAAGAGAAGGAGACATATGCTTATGCTTATGCATAAGAGGAAGAAGAGGGAAAGGAAACAAAGCATATGCTTATGCTTATGCATGAGCATATAAGCATAAAAGAAAACGAGACAAAGCTTAAGCATAAAAGAAAAAGTGAGAAAATGAGATTGAAAGAGAGGAAAGAGGGGGGGAAAGAGAGAGGAAAAAAGGAAAAGAGATTGAAAGAGGGAGACATATGCTCATGCATAAGCATAAGCATAAGAGAAGGAGACATATACTCATGCTTATGCTTATGCTTATGCATGTGCATAAGAGAAGGAGACATATGCTCATGCTTATGCTTATGCATGAGCATAAGAGAGGGAGACATATGCTTATGCTTATGCATAAGAGGAAGAAGAGGGAAAGGAAACAAAGCATATGCTTATGCTTATGCATGAGCATATAAGCATAAAAGAAAAAGAGAGAAACCTTAAGCATAAAAGAAAAAGAGAGAGCATAAACATAAGAGAAGGAAGAGGGAAAAAGAGATTGAAAGAGGGAAAAAAGAAGAGAAGGAAAGGAGGGAAAAAGAGATTGAAAGAGGGGAAAAGAGATTAAAAGAGGGAAAAAAAGAAGAGAGGAAAAGAGATTGAAAGAGGGAAAAAAGAAGATAAGGAAAGGAGGGAAAAAGAGATTGAAAGAGGTGGAAAAAGAAGACGGGAAAAGAGATTGAAAGAGGGGAAAAAGAAGAGGGAAAAAGAAGAGAAGGAAGAAGGAAAAAAGAGGAAAAGAAGAGGGAAGAGAGGGGAAGAGACGGTTCCTATGCCCATCACTGCAGCTAACGCTTAAGGCACTAGCTGCAGGACAATGCAAATAACAAAAATAACAAAAGGAAAAACGAGGAAGCACTTTCTTACCTAGAATAGTCCCGCTCGGTGTTTTGTGGACTGGCCCTACAAAAGAGAGGAAACATACCATTTTTCAAATAACTAGTTAGAGGAAGGAGGAGTTTAAAGAAGCAACTTCTCAAAGGGATTGGATTGAGGAGACAAGGAGAAAGAGGAGGAAGAGAAATACAAAAAAGACTAGAAGAGGTGAGTCTTCTTTCTTTCACAAAATCTCGTTTTTTGTCTTTAACCCTTGAAAATCAAGCATGAAAACTAGCACATAGCCTTAGCAATACAAGTAGAAACATGCTTCAACACTCACAAAATGAGATCTCATAAAAAATGAACCTACATTGCTCAAAGAGACTCACCTTCTTGAAAAACTTCTTTTCACACAAGCAAAGAGCGAGAAGGGTGGAGAGGGCGCACAAGTGTTAGGAGAGGGGTGAGTAGTGGTGAGGAGTGGAGAATAGAGAGGAGGAAAGCGAGGTTGTCGGATATAGGTGGGAGGAGAGATTGCTTTTCTCAAAATAGAGATTGCTAAAGAAAGCATCGCATCACAGGGTTTTGGGTTTTAGCCCACAGCGTTGCTATATAGCAACGTTGGTTAGTTGTTATATAGCGACGGTTATATTTAAAAGTGTCTCTATATGGCGATGAAATAGATTAAATCATCGCTATATAGTGATGGAACAGAGCAAAACGTCACTTTATAGTGATGCTTCAGGACACTTATTATTTAAAGTTCAAAAAAGAAGCTCATAGATGCTATTTTATTACTGTTAATATATTTCCTTGCAACTTATGTTGTGATTTTATAAGTGTGCAGATGGAAGGGACGAGTGGAAGCTTGTCAGGTGATGCACCAATGCCCGGGAGCACAAAGTGGCTTACGGAGAGGTTGTATTGTCATTGCACTCATTGTAAGCGAGAAGTACGACATCAACATCGTATTATCATGCGCCACTTGCATATGTATGGGGAGGAGCCCAAACTAGTACCCACCGTTGGTGTTGCACGTGTTGATGGATTATCGATAAGTCAAAGTTATTTAAGTTCGTGGTTAATATTGGATACCATTATGATACGAAACCTTGAGACAAGATCTTATATTTACACGAAATCTTAAAACAGGATGAGGAGGCTGACGAGGGTACGCATATTCCTTCACACTTTGAGCAAGACTATAGTCTCTCGGATGATGACGAGGGTATGGTCGACATGATGGATTTTTAGGGGCACTACATCCCATGTACGTGTGATGTCAGAGTCTGAGGTCAAAATGCGAGAGTTGCAATCAACACAGTTGTACGAGGGTGCTAGGATGTCTAAAATATGTGCTTGTCTCTCAATCTTGAATCTGCAAGTAAAGTATGGGTGGTTAGATACAAGTGTCTCGACCTTAATGAGGTTAGCTCTTGCATTAATTTGACTCATTATTTGGATATTGTTTGTTTTGAGAATCATCATTTAAACACACTATTCAAAATTTTTGAACTTGTGTAAAGTCCAATTTGAGAAATGGACTAAAAAACAGTCCAAAAGTTTTGAATATACTAGTAATGTTATTTTTTGAACTAGATTTGCCAACTCCAAACACTACAAGGCATAGGCCATTTTCCGACGAAAATACCGACGCTTTTTACATTAAAAATTTTTTTTTCACGGGCGCAAAGGTCGCTATAAAAGTCGTTAAAATTGTCGGAAAAGGAGCGTCGCTATAAACCGTCGCTATATAGCGACGCTGTTAATCGTCGCTATATAGCGACGATGTAAACGTCGCTATATAGCGACGATATAAACGTCGCTATATAGCGACTCTGTTAAACGTCGCTATATAGCGACACTGGTAAACGTCGCTATATAGCGACGATTAACAGAAGGTAAAAAAAATGGTTAGTGGGGCTAAACAGGGCCAAAAGGAAGCCCTGTTTAGCCCCACTAACCATTTTTTTTTTTTTGTAATTACAAAAGAAAGTTTTTTATAACAAAATTTCCCTTGCTTGCAGGGCGATACAAAATTGTTCTTGTGAACGATGAGGAAGAAATGCATATACATATACAACTGTGTTTGAAACAAAATTACCCTGTGAAAGGGCGATACAAAATGGCTCTAACGAGCGGATATGAAAAATGCTACTACCACTACTAATCCGAATCCGAATCCGAATCGTCTTGTTGGGCTGTTCCCTGGTCCTCGGCACCTGCATCTTCTCCCTCGTCCCCGACACCTGCGTCTTCTCCTTCGTCATCGGCACCTGCATCCGATCCTTGCCCCTGTTGATCGCTCGTCTCTGATGATGGGACGCTTGAGCTTTGACCCTGAGACTGAACCAAATAAATCGAAAATTAGATTGGAACTTAAATTAAAAAGTGAGATTACAAGCAGGAGTAAACTTATACCGTGCGAGCAGCCACCTCAGCCCAATCGACTGTCGCTCCCATTGCCTCTTGCTCAATGAACCACGGCTTGGTTCCTATCCGAAATGCGCGCCGCGTCTCTGCATCCGTAGGAAGACGACCCATCGCAGCTTGCTGTGGATCCAATTTACGAGAGTTAGAGTTAGCTAAAGTGCATGTAATATGTAAGTAAAACAAATAGAACAATACATTAAATGGAAAGAAGTAAACTTACCACGGTTGCCTCGAACGCATACCGTCCACCTGCACCAAAGTGCGAAGTACCTACGACATCCAGCCGTCTCTTCGCAGCCCTCCTCTGACCCTCGAACATTTCAGGATGGTCCCTATTCTGCTTCTTCAAGAACTTCCAATCAGCTTTGTCTGCCCAGCTGGGTTTAGACAACCCCTTTGTAATGGAAGTACGCATGGTTGATCTGCGATGCTTTAGGACCAAACCCATGCGCTCGAGCATATAACTGTTATTAAACTCCACATTTGGCGGATTAGGAAATCTGAGTTTTAACTCATCGATCACCGCCTGCTTCTTTTGGCCATCTTGATACCGCCAATCGATATTTATGCCGCTCTTGAAGTGATGACTCATCAACCGCCTCATGGCGGCCATCACTGCTTTGCCCTTTTTGTCTTCTATTATCTCTCCGGCAGATGTGATTTGATAGGAGAGATCCCCTGATGAGTAAGGGGGACTGACGGTAGCAGAGTCTGAAGGAGTGGAAGCTGCGCGACCGCTTCCGGATCGAGGAGTAGCTGTGGGAGTAGGAGAGGGAAAGGGACCCGACTGATACTGTGTCTCCGGACCAAGTGGAGACCTAAAGGAGCGTGAGTGTGCTGACTCGTCTACATCTCCTGAGTCAGCACAACATGAGCCGCCCATCCTACTCTTCCTTCCCTTGCGGGAGGCATGCGCAGGTGATGATCCCGCAGTCGAAGGGGCGCGAGGGGATGGCTGGGCTGTACGTCCACCCGTCGGTGTAGGGGAAGGAATTGCGGAGGTCCTCTGAGAGAGCAGAGAGAAGAATCTCGCTGCCTCCTCATCGCTCATCTGCGCTACAAACTCGTCGGGAGTCCCAACAAATCCATGCGCGGCTAGCAAAGGAGTCCCCTGAGGGGTAGTGGCAGTGCTACGTGGAAGAGGGGTCGGACCAGGGGTAGTCACAGTGCTAGGACCGAGAGGAGTCGGACCAGGGGTAGTCCTCGGGGTAGTCGCCTGAGAGGAATCAAAGTCCTCTGGAGCATATAGATCGTGAGCTCTCCTCCTGCGAGGCTGTCCGTACTCGTCGGATGAGCGACGTGATCCCATGTCTAACATAGACACAAACACGAAAACAGAAAACAAATAAACAAACATGAGCATTCTCATAGGCATAGGCATAGGCAAGAAGAAAGAAGAGGGAAAGGAAAGAAGAGGGAAAGGAAAGAGGGAAAGAAGAGGGAAAGATAAGAGGGAAAGAAGATGTAAAGGAAAGAAAAGAATGAGAACGAGGAAATAGAGAATGAGAGAAAGGGAAAGAGATGAGGGAAAATAGAGAATGAGAGAAGGGGGAAATGAGAGAAGGGGGAAATAGAGTGGGAAATAGAGAATGAGCTTATGCTTCTCTCATTCTCTATTTCCGCATAAGCTCACGCATGTGCATGAGCTTATGCGGAAACTTAAGCATAAGCTCATGCACATGCATGAGCATAAGCATGAGAAGGATGAGTTTCCGCATGCTTATGCTCATGCGGAAAAAGAGAAGGAGCTTATGCAGAAAAAGAGAAGGAGAGAAGCATCTCTCATTCTCTATTTCCGCATAAGCTCCTTCTCTTTTTCCGCATGAGCTTATGCTTATGCTCATGGGTGAGCATGAGCTTATGCTCATGTTTCCGCATATGCGAAAATAGAGGAGGAGAGAAGCATAAGCTTCTCTCATTCCCTATTTCCGCATATGCTCACGCAAAAGAGAAAGAGAAAGAGCTTATGCGGAAAGAGAGAAAGAGCTTATGCGGAAAAAGAGAATGAGATCCGCATATGCTTCTCTCATTCTCTATTTCCGCATAAGCTCCTGCGGAAACTTCCGCATAAGCTCATGCTCATGAATAAGCATAAGCTCATGCTTATGCTCATGCGGAAATAGAGAAGGAGCTTATGCGGAATGAGAGAAGGAGCTTGTCATGAGCTTATGCGGAATAAGAGAAGGAGCTCATGCGGAAAATTGCATGCGGAATAAGAGAAGGAGCTTATGCGAAAAAAGAGAATGAGAGAAGCATAAGCATAAGCATGAATGAGCATAAGCATGAGCTTATGCTTATGCTTATGCATAAGCATAAGCATAAGCTCATGCATAAGCATAAGCATAAGCTCATGCATAAGCTCATGCTTATGCTCATGCGGAAACTTGCGAAGGAGCTTATGCGGAATGAGAGAAGGAGCTTATGCGGAAAAAGAGAGGGAGCTTATGCGGAAAAAGAGAAGGAGCACTTGCGGAAACTTGCGCATAAGCTCTTGCGGAAACTTGCGCATAAGCTCATGACAAGCTCCTTCTCTCATTCCGCATAAGCCCCTTCTCTATTTCCGCATGAGCATAAGCATGAGCTTATGCTTATGCTTATGCATAAGCATAAGCATGAGCTTAAGCATAAGCTCATGCTTATGCTTATGCATAAGCATAAGCATAAGCTCATGCTTATGCTCATGCGGAAATAGAGAAGGGGCTTATGCGGAATGAGAGAAGGAGCTTATGCGAATGAGAGAAGGAGCTTATGCGGAATGAGAGAAGGAGCTTATGCGGAAAAAGAGAATGAGAGAAGCATATGCTTCTCTCATTCTCTATTTCCGCATAAGCTCTTGCGGAAACTTACGCATAAGCTCATGCGGAAGAATGAGCATAAGCATGAGCTTATGCTTATGCTTATGCATAAGCATAAGCATAAGCTCATGCTTATGCTCATGCGGAA